>NC_040045.1:21338747-21425113 GCF_003713205.1 Coffea eugenioides | reverse complement strand
CTACAACAATGTAGAAGGCCACTCAGTCCAAATCCTAGTACAACTAGGTCAAAAATGCAGAATACCAAACCAGAACCGTAATTGCAGGTTTACAAATCACACTATGCGGTAATTAGTCCAACTCAGTCTAGACAGGTCCAAATGCATTGATTCAAAAGGCATATGTTAGCTAAGACATCAAGCTACATTTCATCAGAAGACACTAACATCCAACTCCAAATCAACTCCAGTCAAAACAGACGATTACAATCGCAGTTCGCACATTCTGATCACCCAGAACAGCAACAGTAAAAATGACATATCTCACTCTACACTACTCCAAATGACCTCAAATTTTACAGGAATCTCAAAAACATCAATACCTACAACTTTCATGTTTTAAGAAAAGGCCAATTAGGCCTCTAACCATGTGATCCAAAACCGGACAGAAAAGGGGGTTATGAAACCCTAACTTTTCACATTTCAATCCAAACCCAAAATTGGTTGCAATTATCAATCATTTACATCCACTAGAGTCATAACCCCTTATTACCAACCATCATAAATAACCACAACACCATGATCACATTAAACCAGAAAATTCCTCAAAAAAAATAAAAACTTCACCAATTCATTCCAAACCAAGAAATAAACCACAATTTTCAACACTATAGCCACCATTAGGCACAAATTAAACATCATTAGGTGTAAGAGGAAGTGTAATCATCACTTACCTAGTAAACAAGAGAGAGGGAGTTGTAGAACACCTTAGCTTCCTTAAAAACTTCACCAAACAACTTACTAGCACCTAATGGAAGACTTTTATGGAGTAGAAACTAGTTGATGAAATTGGTTTGGAAGATTGAGCTAAATGGAAGCTTGAAAATTGGAGAAATCTTCTTCCTTCTTGAGCTTAAGAGAGTCGGCCACCAAGGAGTGAAAAATGGTGATTTTTAGTCAATTTTTGAGATATTTAACTTAAGGGTAAAAAGTCAAAAAGTCCAACCAATGAGAAAGTGCCACTTGGCAATCTATTAAATGCATTTCTATCCTTTAAGTCTCTCTCACATCAATCAAATCACCTCCTCTTCTTATCTCTTAACACCCGATAAATTTTACACAGTATCCGAAACTTAACCTTATTGGCCGAATTTTTCCGAACTTTTCGCACTAGTGGGGCCCACGTCCATAATCTATCCGTAATTTTTCAAAAACTACCCAATGCTAGAAAAATCATCTAAAAACTATAATTACTCATAAAATCCACCAAGAAAATTTTCCTAAGCCAGAAAATGCAGAAAACATGCAATTAAAGGAAATAACCCTAGGAAAATTATTAGGGAAAAATACGGGTTCTCACACTCTCTCCCCCTTAAAAGAATTTCGTCCTCGAAATTCCTTATCATTGACTACTCCGGGATTAAATTGAGCATTATACTTAGCTAACAGATCTGTACCCCTTCACTGGCCAGGTTCAGTAAATTATTACCTTCCACGTCCTCTAATGGGTCAAAGACTTGATGTTGTTCTAAGGAGTACACCCGAGAGGACACTTTCGATCCATCCTTGTCCCCCTTCGGCTGGGCAGGGTTGGTCGTAGTTGGTGGCAGAGTCCCTTGCCGCTCGCGCAGGCGAGCTGGACAGTTAGCAATTTGATGCTCGGCACTCCCACAGAGCAAGCATTTTCCTCCTTTCTTCCAGCAATTGTCCTCCGAGTGGTTTAATTTTCTGCAATACCCGCAGGGTCCGCGTGCTGCAGGAGCCGAGCCTCCTCTTGACGGGCTCTCTTGTGATACTCCCGGCATCCTTACTCCTCCCGTTCCCCGCCCAAACTTGGTAGGGGTACTTTCATCCCCCTGCCCTGAACTACTTCCAGGAAATCCTCTCTTTTTCGCCTGGAAGTTTTTCACCTGGAGCCTAGCATTCTCTACTCGTTGTGCCTTCTCCACTGCTTCGCTGAAGGCATTAATTTGGGCAGTCGCGAGGTCCTTCTGGATTTCTACGTTCAGGCCCTGGACAAATCACCGTATTCTTCGTTGCTCGGTCATGATGAGTTCGGGCGCAAATTTGGATAGGCGGGTGAAATGGCTCTCATATTCCGCCACAGTTTGGGCTCCTTGGCGGAGTCGAATGAACTCGTCTTCCTTCCTCTCCTGAACTAGAGGAGGGAAAAACTTCGCATTGAACTCTCTGATGAAGTTCACCCAAGTCCTAGGTGCCTGTTCTCGTTCCCACTTCTGCCGAATTACGTTCCACCAGGAACGGGCTGCCCCCTCAAGCTGGAACACGGCAAAAGTCACCTGCCGTTCGTCAGGGTAGTGTAGGGCTGCAAATATATCCACCAACTTTGCAAGCCATCTTTCGGCAACGTCTGGGTCGGGACCCCCAACAAACTTTGGCGGAGCGAACTTTTGGAATCGTTCGAGAGCTCTATCTTCGCCCTCGACATGATGGCCAGGGTTTCCGGGGTTTCCAGGGTTTTCAGGGTTAGGGTTTGGGTTCTGGCCTTGTTGCTGCACTACTTGTGCTAGCAGGTTTGTCATTTGCTGCATAGCAGCAGCTATTTGCACATTAGGGTTTACTTGCGGTTCCAGATTGGGTCCAGTAGAGGTTTCCCCCGTACCCCTAACCGGTGTGGGTTGTCTAGTTCCGCGCCCACGTCCCCGACCACTCCGTGTACCTTCCATGAGTTTTACTTGGTCTAGGCAATAATACTAAACCAAAATAGTAACAAGGCATGTAAGTAACACTCAAAACTTTCACAATAACACATAGTTATACAATCCAAACATGATCACAAACATATATATACAAGCCAAGCAAGATCAAGCCACACACATATATACAATCAGTCGAGTCAAGTACAGGCAAGTCAGAAACAAACATAGACGATCCCCTGAGGAATGGCCTTTCTAGTTCACCAAATCCTTTCTAACCTAGGCCCTCATATCCTTCGTATCCGGGCGCAAGAATCCCATCTAAGATAATTCACAACTCGAGCCGGCCGGTCCCAAGAGTAAACCATCCTTATTAAAGATTCCTACCCGACATACATACCTAGCTTCCTCGAGTCCCATGATAATGATTCGTACACTTATCACATGCCCAGTTCATAACTTATGCTCAAACGAGCACTTAGACATATTCATGAAATTAGGACCACAACACCACTTGGCCCAGTCTCACTCCGCGCAGAGACCACGCGAAGTGGCTCTGATACCACCTGTAACAGCCCCACCTTCCCCTAAGGCGAACCAAAGGGGTTAGCGGACTGCCTGCCCAGCTCTCGCCAGGACTAATGAGCAGTTACACGCGATCTAGAACGTTTCGGGAAAGTAAAAGTGCACTCGGACAAGCCACAAGTACCAAAATAAAAAAAAAATGAAAAAAACGAAAACGATGCATAGTGGCCTGGCTCAGCAGAATCCGGCCGGAACCTTGGCCGGATACTGTCCAGAGAGCAAGGCCGGATTTTCAAAAAAATCCCAAGACAATCCGGCCGACAATCCGGCCAGTTTCTGGCCGGATTCCTGGCCGGATTTGGCCCTGTTCATTCCCGCCAAATTTTTCCCTTCGCCGTCTGAAATACGAGTTGATCCGAAATCCATCCAAACCTCAACCAAACATAAATACATTGAAATTCAACATTTACAAGCCAAAGCGGGATACCAAAATATCCAACAAGTTCATACATGTGCAAGTAGCCAATTACAACCAACCATTGGTTGAAACAAAATACTTAGGGTTTTCACCCTCAAGGAGCTATTCAAAATATGCATTTACATGAGCTCAACTTGACAACCAACTAGCACAACCTTTCCCAAAATAGTCATTTTTCCTGTAAGGAAAACAAATGGAACGGAATGAGCTTAAGCCCAGTGATATACTACCACATAAGCAACAAAGATCACTTAAGCATAACCTTTCAATTCAAGTACACAATTCAGGAATAAAGCAAATCAGTAAAAGGATACGGACGGCTCTCAAGAGCCCATTTCCACGCTTATATTCTTGATCCACTCTCATTGACTCTCCGTCAACGTTTATGAGTACCAACCGTAGAACCCACTTCACTCCCATTCCTTCCACCCAACATACCCCAACCGGGCCCGCACTCCAATCAGTAGCTTTTGGTAATACTCGAGTATACCGGAACCAAGAGTCTCATTACTACAAGATTCCCCAGTACAGTCCCCGTGGCATGTCAATTTTCACGACCAAGCCCTCGCCGGCTCGATTCAATTGACTACCTACGGGGTTGAGCTCAGTAATACAGTAAGGCCGTTGGATATTCGTCCAAACGACACCAAATCAGTTTTCCATGAATGGAATTCAATATCTCATATAGCAAGTGCAGTATTTCAGTAAAACGGTAATCAGTCAGTAACGGTATCACATGGGGTGAGGGCGGTCAAGTACACCCTCACCTCAATCAATTCCAATAGCCAAATAAGCCTTCAAGGCATCAAAATCACATATCGTAAAGCCACATTGTAACATTCACGTGAGTAGTATACTCACCACTCAAGTAGGTGATGTTTCAAGCACCGTCGTTAAACGAACGTCGTGCACCACCGTCACTTCCTAGAACATGCAAACAAATACCATGAAACTCGATAACGAGTAATAAAGCCATGCCAATCACAACCCCAATAGGGTTTCATATGCATATATACGCATAATAACAAACCAGAAAATCAGGAAATGTAACTCATTTGATCCAACAACAAAAACAGTTTTGGCCTCCTTATGCGGTAATGGCACCAAAGGCACTACGATGGTCGGATGAAGGTGCAAGACCCACCGTTTCGAAGCTAAAAGACAGGGCTACAACAATGTAGAAGGCCACTCAGTCCAAATCCTAGTACAACTAGGTCAAAAATGCAGAATACCAAACCAGAACCGTAATTGCAGGTTTACAAATCACACTATGCGGTAATTAGTCCAACTCAGTCTAGACAGGTCCAAATGCATTGATTCAAAAGGCATATGTTAGCTAAGACATCAAGCTACATTTCATCAGAAGACACTAACATCCAACTCCAAATCAACTCCAGTCAAAACAGACGATTACAATCGCAGTTCGCACATTCTGATCACCCAGAACAGCAACAGTAAAAATGACATATCTCACTCTACACTACTCCAAATGACCTCAAATTTTACAGGAATCTCAAAAACATCAATACCTACAACTTTCATGTTTTAAGAAAAGGCCAATTAGGCCTCTAACCATGTGATCCAAAACCGGACAGAAAAGGGGGTTATGAAACCCTAACTTTTCACATTTCAATCCAAACCCAAAATTGGTTGCAATTATCAATCATTTACATCCACTAGAGTCATAACCCCTTATTACCAACCATCATAAATAACCACAACACCATGATCACATTAAACCAGAAAATTCCTCAAAAAAAATAAAAACTTCACCAATTCATTCCAAACCAAGAAATAAACCACAATTTTCAACACTATAGCCACCATTAGGCACAAATTAAACATCATTAGGTGTAAGAGGAAGTGTAATCATCACTTACCTAGTAAACAAGAGAGAGGGAGTTGTAGAACACCTTAGCTTCCTTAAAAAAACTTCACCAAACAACTTACTAGCACCTAATGGAAGACTTTTATGGAGTAGAAACTAGTTGATGAAATTGGTTTGGAAGATTGAGCTAAATGGAAGCTTGAAAATTGGAGAAATCTTCTTCCTTCTTGAGCTTAAGAGAGTCGGCCACCAAGGAGTGAAAAATGGTGATTTTTAGTCAATTTTTGAGATATTTAACTTAAGGGTAAAAAGTCAAAAAGTCCAACCAATGAGAAAGTGCCACTTGGCACTCTATTAAATGCATTTCTATCCTTTAAGTCTCTCTCACATCAATCAAATCACCTCATCTTCTTATCTCTTAACACCCGATAAATTTATACAGTATCCGAAACTTAACCTTACTGGCCGAATTTTTCCGAACTTTTCGCACTAGTGGGGCCCACGTCCATAATCTATCCGTAATTTTTCAAAAACTACCCAATGCTAGAAAAATCATCTCAAAACTATAATTACTCATAAAATCCACCAATAAAATTTTCCTAAGCCAGAAAATGCAGAAAACATGCCATTAAAGGAAATAAACCCTAGGAAAATTATTAGGGGATTTACGGGTTCTCACATGAACCATCTACGATATTTGCGTCTTCTTTTACCGAGGTATATAAGTAAGAATTTGGCCAAACTTGTACCCTTGAGAAATAAAATAATGACTACTCGGAGTATGTTTTCCTTGTACTTTCGACTCAAATGGCATTTCCAAGTATAAATGTAACAAAGTTATATAGTTTGAAAAGCGATCGAATGTTTAATGAATATTCTCCAAGTGAATTTCCATGTCTTGATTCTTATTGAACGAAACGTCTACGTTTCGAACCTTAGTTGATTTTTAAAGTTCTGAAACAAAGTTTTATCGCAGATTTGGACTCCGAACCCGGAGTATAACCCAGACGTGATTACTAGGGACACTTCATTTTGCTGAGTGCTTCCAAATACCTGATTGAACTGGACACTTGTTTCCAATACTTGATCAATATGATTAAATGATATATGATTGGTTTGATCGGGTAAGAGTGTACTTTATGCCCTTATTTGATATATACTTGTTTATTGTTGAAATTGATTTGATATACTTGTTTATGATGTGCGCACTTCCTGGAATTCCAGAAACCCTGAGGCAAGTTACTCGATTCGAGCCGGCAAGGGCTTGGTCGATTGGGTAACGAACCCTGGATCTCTTGATTGTCGAGTGGAGTGATATCTCCTCGACTAATCGGTATACTGGAGTATTACCACCCGTGTTTATTGAGAATTTTGGGCCCAGTAGGGGGTTTGAATGGTAGACAGAGAGTAGTGTAAGTGGTGTTCTACTGGATTGGTTACTTACTTGAAAGTTGACGGAGTGTCAACTATTACGTGATCAAGCTACTGGTGATGCATTGGGAATTTGGCTCCAGAGAGCCATTCGTATCTTTAAACTTTGAGATGATTGTTACTTGTAGTGTTATTGTTTCTTTTAAAACTTTACACTCGCTCATTTTGAGATTGCTACTTGATGTATTATTGCTCACTTTTATGAACTCTTCATGCTCGTTACTTTGCTATGCCGAAAACTTGTACTTATGAATAATGGTCAATTTCCTATTTGGAACTTCACTGGGCTTTTAGCTCATTCCACGCCATTTGTTTTCCTTACAGGGGTACGAGCGAGGCGTGAGATGTGTACAGACTAGCGTAGTCTAGTTGTTTTGAATTTTGTAATTGTACTCGCACCAGTCGTTCGATTAGGGTTGAATGTACTGAGAACTTAAATCTTTTGATGTATTTGGGACTGTATGGATGGTTGAGATAGAAATGAATGTATCCGTGTGTTCCAAACTTGGGAACCGTTATTTCGTTTATTATTGAGGTTGCACCTTATTTTAATTGATGCGAGTGAGTGAGTCCTGGCGAAAGTTGGGTAGGCGGTCTGTGACAGCCCCACTTTCCCCTAAGGCGAACCAAAGGGTTCGGCGGACCGCCTGCCCAGCTCTCGCCAGGACTACGGAGTGGAATCACACAAATCCTATATTACGCGCGATAGGACCCAAAAAGAATTGAACAATTAAGAACACCAAGCTTAAAAGTAACTTACCAAAATCACATGGGAAAAACACTTTCATATATACATGTCGCTATGTTTACAAATCAAAGGAACCAGTGAAACGAAATACATTTAGAGTTTGCTCACTCTCGAGGAGCTATACAAAAGAGCAAAAGAATATCTAACTAGCTCAACTCGCTTCTCAAAATCATGATTTCCAAAAGAGGTTCCTGTAAGGAAAACAAAGATAACGAGGAGGGGGTGAGCTTACGCCCAATGAGGTACCAAACATGTAGCAGAAAAATCATGGCATTTCACGTTATACAAATCAGATACACATGCTGCTATAAAGTAAGACAGGTAAACACAAGGACTCAAATAGGAAGGATACAGGTGGCTCTCAGGAGCCAGTTTTCCAGCGCAGTACTTGATCCAAGCCGGTTGACTCTCCGTCAACGTATATAGAACCAACGCGTCCGTAGACCCCACTTTACACCAAATTCCGTCCACCAAACACCCCTTTACCGGGCCCGCTCACCTTACAGAAACAGAAATGGTAATACTCGAGTATACCCGGAATCAAGAGTTTCAATACCCAAAGATCCCGAAATAGACTACCGTGGTTCGTTATCTAATCGTCCAGGCCCTTGCCGGCCCGACTCGAATAACTTAGCCACAGGATTTGAGCTCATAAGTCACAGAAAGGTCGTTGGTTACAAGTTTCCAAACGACGTCCGAACAGATACAGATACAGATATCAGATACACAGATTCAGATTGACACCAAAATTGGCATATGAACAGACAAGAGAACGAGTGTGATAAAGTACACCCTCGTCTCAAACAAATTAAACAGATTGCAGAGCAGACATCAAGTTAAACAGCAATGGAGGGGAGTGGTACACTCACCGGTCCAAGTACGGATACTTCCAAAAGGTTTCATTTCAAACTGGCTTTAATCGCCAAGAAACCCTAAACGAACCAAAGTAAAACAATTGAAGATTTCACATCCAAAATCGAGTAAACAGAATGCACAAGTGAGGCTCGACCACTAGTCGTATGCCTCGCCAAAAACTACTAATGCAAGGGTGCAAAACATGATTTTTGGGAACGAAAAGGTAACACGAAGGCCTAGGCTCAAACAACCCAAAAGCCGTTCATTTCTATCAAAAGTCAATTCAAACTTAAAGGAACCAAACGGCCTAGAAAATTGGACAGCACTTCCCCTAAATTTCTTACTTTTCCAGCCATCAAGGCTTCATTATTTTCCGCAATCAACTCCCAAAGGCATACTCAACATACATTCATCACCATAGCCATTCAATAGGCTCAAAGTTATTCAAGTATAAAAGTTAGCTAGGACAATGACCGGAAATAAAAGTCAAGCCCTAAAACTATTCAAATAAACACAATAAGACTCGCTTACAAGTCATAAACCAATGCCAAATACGACCCCAATAGGGTTCCATAAGCATATACAAACATTAAAGGAAACCAGAAATTTCGGAAATGTAACTAGCTTTGGCCCTGAAAAAAAAACAGTTTTTGTCCTCATTTTGCGGTAATGGCACCAATTTCACTATGATTATCGGATGAGGGTACAAGACCCACCATTTCGAAGCTAAAATACAGGGCTACAACATCACAGAAGGTCACTCAACCCAGTTTTGAGTGCAAACAGGTCAAAAATACAAGATACTACATCAAAAACGTAAAACAGATTCACCAAAATGCATTCCAGCGGAAACCTCATAACTCAGGCTCTCCAAGTCCAAATCCAGAAATTCCAAAACCAGCTGAAATCTAAGAAACAGGTCTAAATTTCATCAGAAGGCCTCAACAACCAATTCGGAAGCAAGTCCAGCCAAAACAACCAATTACAGGCGCAATTCTTACATTCGGGTAAAACCAGAACAGCAATAGTAATTTCGACTTTTCTCATTCTACACTACTCCGATTGACCTGAAAGTTTGTAGACACCTCGAAAATGTCATTCCCTACAACTTTCATGTTTTAAGCCAAGGCCAATTCGGCCTCTAACTAGGAGCTAAAAATTCGGACAGAATGCTCCCTCAAGAACCCTAATTTTCTGAAATTTCTTCCAAACCAGAAATTGGTTGCAATTAATCACTTTTTCCACCTCCAAGAGTCATTATATACCATTTCCAATCATCATAGATAGCCACACAATCATGCTTATATTAAAACAGAAAAATCCCCAAAAAATATAAAAGTTCATCAATTCAACCACAACTCAAAATATAATCCATAAAATGGCATCTCATACTACCACTAAGCATGATTTAAGCATCAATCAAGGAAGGAAAGTGGTTCTTCACAACTTACCTTAGAAACAAGAGAGAGAGAGTTATTGGTCCTCTTAGCTTTCCAAATAACTCCACAAAACAACTCACTATCACTCCCTTAAGTGTTTCTATGGAACAAAAACAAGTTTAGATGGTTGAATTCTTGGATTTGAGCAAGAGAGAATCAAGAAGTTGAAGAGGTTTTCATTCTTCCTTTCCTAGAGAGAAATTCGGCCAAGCTTGAAGAAAAATGGAAGATATTTGGTCAATTTTTGGTTTTATTTAGTAATTGGTAAAAGGTTGAATAGTAAGTCAAAACAAGATTTAATCATATGGTGACACATGTCCCTCTCATTAATTCATGCCTAACTTGTTTTTGTCTTTCTCACACCTATGCACTTGGTACCTCTAAATATCTCATAACACCCGGTAAATTAAACCCAGTATCCAAAACTTAACCTAACTGGCCGAATTTTTCCGAACTTTTCGCATTAGCGGGTCCCACGTCCGTTATACGTTCTAAATTTTTCAAAAACTATCCGATACTAGAAAAATCACCTAAAAACTCTATTTACTCATAAAAATTATTTTCACAATTTTTCAAATCAATAAAATGTGGAAAAACGTGCAATTAAAAGAAAAATAAAACTTAGTACTTTAAAAACAAAAATTACGGGCTCTCACACGGTCCGCTAAAGCCTAGGGTACGCCCAGGGGGAGGTGGGGCCGTCACAAATTTAATACGGATCAAGGTGAAAAAATGAGGCCAGAATGATGAAATGTCAAAACTGTCAACAGAACTCTACCTATGGCAGTCATGGGTATTTTCATTATTTCACATGCTACAATGCTCGTATTGAGCTGAAATTTTATAGGAATCTATAAAACATCATTTTCTACAACATTGATGTTTTGGACTAAGTCCAATTCGGCCTCCATCATGACCGAATGAAACCGGTCAGAACAGGGCAATCTAAAAACTCAAACCTGAAATTTAGTGAATTCAAAGTGTAAACTTCACATTTCTAGCTTGAACCACTACTATAACTTCCTATACAAGATTATATACACCATATACTTTCTAAACTACAAGAAATATAAGTGAACAATTCAAAACCCTAACTCAGAAATCCACAACCACAATCATCAAAATCAATTAAGTAGGTATCACAAGCCAAGAATACAAGTTGCTACATAATTTAAGCAAGATTAAGGGAAAGAAATAGGATGAGCAGCCATACTACCTCAATAAAATGCTTGCAAGAGATATCCTTCACCTCTCCTTAAAAAATTTTAGCTCCCCAAGCTTCCTAAACCCCAATTTAGAAGTTAATCGGTTTAGATTTCTTGATTTCTCACTCAAACAAGCTAAGCTCAAGATGGAAATGGAGTTTTCTTTGTCTTGTTTTCTCCCTCAAAGCTCACGGCTGGAATGGTTGAAATGAAGAGAAATTTAAGTGATTTTTGGTGGTAAATATGGAAGAAATTGGTTGGTCAACAACCTTAGGATGATCGCCACTTGTCGCCATGAGATGAACTTTCAAATTTTTTTCTTTTTCTCTTGTTTTTCTAGTCAATAATTTCGGCCATCAAGAGTTGAGTAAGGGGTTGATATTTTGAACTAATATCAATGATGTTTTATGGTAGGAAAGTGGTGGCCAAGTGGTGTGTTCAATCGGTAGTGAACGATACCCGTCGGCTCAAACCGATTTTTCTTAAATCGCGTATACTAGGGTTTTAACTTATAATTCACTAAATTATTATTATCACTTCTCATCACACACTTAATATCATCTAAAACTCACTCTTAATCACTAAATTTAATCCACACTCCGTACAAATAGTCACACTATGAAAAGGCGTAAAAACCCTAATTTGCGATAACTTGAAAACGAAAGAAAAAACCCTTAATTCTATGTTCATTTGCACTTTTTGTGGGGTAAATGAGTAGTACGGCTAGTCTAAAGTAATAAAGTTCAAATAAAATGGGATTTTAAGAAAAATATAGGGGATTTTACAAATCCTTACACTTTCTCCCCCTTAAGAGAATTTTTACCTTGAAATTCATACCTTTAGTTGTAAATAGGTCTGGATACTTCTCTCGCATGTCCTTCTCTAACTCCCAGGTTGCTTCCTCCACTTCATGGTATTTCCATAGAACCTTCACTAGTGGAATCTGCTTGTTTCTCAAGTCTTTCACCCTCCTATCCAGTATTCGAATGGGTCGTTCCTCATAGGCTAAAGACTCGTCCAATTCAATATCTTCTGGGACCAAAATGTGAGTCGGATCCAGATGATATTTCTTAAACAAAGAAACATGAAAAATGTCATGGATCCGAGACAAACTAGCTGGTAACTCAAGTCGATAAGCCACATTTCCTATCCGCTGAAGTATTTTAAAGGGTCCTATGTATCTGGAAAATGATATTTCAAAGATAGTCTTTAAATCTGGAAAATGACTGAACAGTTTGCGAAATGTGACCAACTTTGGACTGATGTCTCTCGATACTCAAAACTCCGATTCCTGTTCCACCTATTGTGTTTTAAATTTTGATTGTAACTCTAATTGAGTTCCAAATTTTAGAGGCTAGTTCGCATTGTGTGAATTTTGCCGAATTTTCAAACTTTTCCGAAAATCAGCCCAAATCTGTCTTGGCATTCCGAAACAGCCACTTTGAGCCACATTTTGAATGTCTTCCATCTGGAATCATGGAAAAGTGTCTTCTAGGAACTTTTAGAACTTTGGAATTAGTTTCCAACGGTACCAAGTTTTTCAATTTTGGACTTACAGAGAGTGAGATACTATTTTTCAAAGACCGCTTGATAAATCTGAAAATTTCTAACTTAAAGGAAATTGGGGGTTTCGAACTCTCCATTTTCCTTCCATATCACTCGAAAGTTTTGCACTTGATTTTTAAAGATGAAAATCAGATCTCCCTTGTACTTTTAAAACCCCCCTTTTGAGCCTCGATTTACGAGTATGTAAGGCTCGTACTCGTGAAATTTTCTTAGATTGTACAAGTGTGCAATCTTTCTTGATAATTAGGGGTTTTAAGTGATGTTGAGTGATAGTTCATTATTAATTGCTCAGGCACTCAAGAGGACCTTCAAGAGGATCTCACGGGAGACGCCTAAAACAAACGCCTGTGCATTACTACTTGAATTACTTGGTGAGTGTCAAGTGCATGAATATTTGGAAATTATATGAATTGCTCAATATGAAATGGATGGGTTATAACTGCTGAGTCGAGTGTGTACATTATCGAATGCGTTTTCAATAAAATGAATTGTAATTGAATTGCCTGAATTGCATTAAACGCTATGGCTCTATATGTCGTTGGAGTGAATCTCCTCGATTCATAATTAAACTGTATGACTGCCGATTGGAGTGCGCTCATCGGCCTATAACGGTATTTGTCGATTAAACTGAATGTCATCAACCCTTACAATTATAATCGAATAATCGGGTCTCTGAGCGATAGCATGTACCACACCGATTCAGGTGGGAGGTATCTCTCATGTCGGCTCAAAACCCTAAATAAATGATCGGTTCTCTGAGCGATAGCATGTACCACACCGATTCGGGTGGGAGGTACCTCTCATGTCGTCTCAGAACCATAAACCTTTTTAAGTCAATTGGGGCGATGTCTCATCGACTATTGGGCGATAGTATGTACCACACCGATTTGGGTGGGAGGTACCTCTAATTCGACTCAGAACTATAAGCAATGCATAAGTCGATTGGAGCGATGTCTCATCGATCACTGAGCGATAGTATGTACCACACCGATTCGGGTAGGAGGTACCTCTCATTCGACTCAGAACCATAAACGTATAATCAACCACTGAGCGATAGTATGTACCACACCGATTCGGGTGGGAGGTACCTCTCATTTGATTCAGAATCATAAATGAAATAAGTAAAGTTCTACGGACTTTTGGATTGAACTTTGGCAAAGCAAGTGGAAATGAGTTCCTAAGAGCTCCCGTATCCTTCTTGAATGTGTTTTGTGAATATTCGGGAATTGCTTGAATATTACAGCTTTATCTCTCGTACTAGCTTTATTGCTACTTGAATTACCTGCTTGCATCATTTTTCTTGGCCTCACTGAGCGTCAGCTCATCCCATTAGTTTTGTTTTCCTTAATAGGAGCCGAAATGAAGGGGATTATGGAGAGGTCGATTTGATGGCCCTTTTGATTAGAATTTTGAATGTATTTGTTTAGAAAACTTTTGGAAACTGTATATTTTGGGAATGTAAGATATTTTTGGTAGCTTATGATGTAAGACTTGAACGATTATTAAGGAATCGACCTTCCTTCATATCTTCGACTTGTAGTATCGATTGGTTATTCTTAAGTTTGAATTGAATTTGTACCGAGTCCTGGCGAGAGTTGGGCAAGCGTCCCACAGATACCTTTGGGTTCGCCCTTGGGAGAAGTGGAGGCGTCACAAGATAGGTATGTTGGGTAGGAATTTCAAATGCAGTGATTTACTCTTGGGACTGGCCGGCTCGAGTTGTGAATAACCTTGTTTCGGATTTTTGTACCCGAGTACTTAAGAGTTGAGGGCAATCCTAAAGACTTGAGATCTCCATTTGTGGGAAATAAGAACGAATCGATATTTCACGTGAATAGTTACAGGAAACTAATAATCGTTTGGCTAAGATGACACAATAATTAAGAGCGGGAGGTGGAGAAGATCGTAGCCCAGAAGATCTTGGTGTTGTGATTGAAGTTGAACGTGTTAGGGAACGAGAATCATCTAGTTCCAATTAATCTAGTGAAACTCTACTTTTGATCTTTTGTAGTGGGACGATGGAAGTAGAACTTAGGAGTTTGTACCTTGGAGATAAATGTACTTTTGATAATCACCTGTTTACTTTTGTTTACTGACTTTGACTTGGTATGAATTTTACTTGACTATGACTTGTGTTATGATTTAATAAGCTCTAGTTTGTGTTTACTTGTATGGTGATAATGTTATTTGTGCAAGTGATTTCATTTTTCTTTAAAGTTGTTACTGGTATGTGTGTGTAGTTCAATTATGACTTAGTGTAAGGTTTATGCATATGCATATAGATTAGCTGTGAACATGGAAACTAGAGGACAACGAAAGGGACGTCAACCTAGACAACCCCGAAATCAAAGAGTAGATAATGGGTCTGATATTGATCAAAACGCAGAGCCAAGAGCTGGGGGAGGAGATGACCAAATGGGATGAGTTTTAACTCGTATGATGGATGTACTAAAACTCTTAGTAGCTCAACAGAGTCAGGGGGTTGGACAAGGAAACCAACCTGGAAACCAAGAGATAGGGGAGGATCGAGTTTTGGAGCGGTTTCAGAAATTCTTCCCGCCCAAATTTTCTGGAGGACCTGACGCAGAAATGGTTGAGAATTGGTTAGAAAATATAAGAAATATATTCGATGCCTTGGACTACACAGAAGAAAGACAAGTCACTTTTGCTATGTTTCAACTTGAGGGAGCAGCCCGAGTTTGGTGGAATGTTATAAGAAACAAGTGGGAAATGGATCAAACTCCAAGGACTTGAATAAACTTTGTACAAGAATTTAATGAGAAATTTCTTCCTCCACTTGTCCAAGAAAAGAGAGAAGACGATTTAATAAAGCTTCGTCAAGAAACTTTGAGTGTGGCTGAGTACGAAACACGATTCACGAAATTATCTACATATGCTCCAGAATTGGTGGCTACGGAATGGAAGAGAATAAGATGGTTTATCCAAGGATTAAATTTAGAAATTCAAGATGCCCTTGCCGCAGCACAGATTGAAACATTTAGTGATGCTCTCGAGAAAGCGCAAAGGGTGGAAAGCACAAAATCCCAACTGAGAGTCTTTCAAGCGAGGAAAAGAGATGGATCCGATAGTAGACTAAGAGAAATTGGAGCACCACCCAAAGTTAGAAAAGGAATGGATGGAGTAAGACTATCACTTCCTTTACCACTCAGATAAAGGAACCAGAAGGAACTACGTCACGAAGAGCTCCAATAGGACAGACACAATCAAAGAAAAGCTCGCAAGCAAGTCAAGTCACAACTCCCCATCCGACCTGTGGATATTGTGGAAGGACGAATCATACCGAAGAAAACTGTTGGCTAAAGGGACGAAAGTGTATGGGATGTGGGAGCACCAGCCATAAAGCTCACGACTGTCCAAAGTGGTATCCACGAGAAACTACTACTTCACAAGGAAATAGAACTATCCCTCGACAAGTCAATGGAGGAGGAAACCGACCAGTGGCATCTGTAAGAACATATGAAATGATCACACAACAAGGTTCAGGGTTATCCGAGATTATGGAAGGTATGAATTTCGATGACGAAATTCTTTTTAAGGAGGGAAGGTTGTGAGGACCCAAATTTTCATATTTTTATTTTATTTTTCTGGTTTAATTAATTATTTACTCACCCGTTTTCTCTGAATAATTTATTTCAATCATTTTAAACTAATTTACATGGAATAATGTCTCAATTAGATTTTTAACACGTCTCGTTAGTAAAATTAATTTTCTAAGGCTCGTTTAGCGAGAAATAAGGAGTACACGTTTATCGAGGCTATGTTCGATCCGAAGGTACATTAGTCTTAGAGAATTAAGAATGATCGATAGTAGATTAAAAAAAGTTAATTGAGAGATTAGATGTGAGTAAGTTAAATTAAGCTTATCCATGCGCGCGTCGAAAGTTTTTCGAAATACGCGCTGGTACAAATTAATTGGAGATTTGAGGAATTAATACTATACTCCTATGAGGACTTATATTTTTATTTCTAAAATAGTTATTTTCATGATTATTTACCCTAGTATTGTTAGTTATATCATCGTTACAAGAATTTCTTAGAAATTTCACTTTATCGCGCACAAGTCGGAAGTTCACGTTTTCTCGCGCGCGACTAATTGGAGGATTTTAGAAATTATTGTTAGATTACTAAGAGTGGATAATAATAGTGTTAAAGGATGTGCATTAGAGATTTAGTGCACAAGTGAAACAAACCCGAGAGGCAACGGGCACGAAACGCGTGCGTACGCGCACTATTGAGAGTTAACTTTTCCCAAACTTTGGCCCCAAGTTTCCAAGCTTCCAAGGGAAGCTTTAGTTATCAGATCTCCCTCTCTCTCCTCACCATTCTTGCTGGCCGAAACTTAGCTCCAAAGAAGAAGAAAAGAGCTCTCTCCATTTTCACTTCATTTCTACCTCAAATTCTACTCCAAATCACCTCAAATTTTGTATCCAACTTGCAAATCACTTGGAGATTCACTTGGACTAGGAAGAGAGCATCATTTCCACGGTTTCTTGGAGCTTTGAGGTGACCAAAATTTCTGAGTTTCATCAACCAAGAGGTAGTAAATCATCCAACCTTTGAAACTTGATTTTCGTGAGTTAGATTGGACTTGGAAGCTTGTAGCTTCATGTGGGTAACTTTGGTTGGTTGAAAATCACTTGAGTGGGCTCTATGAAATCCCACAATGGACATGTTGGACTGATATGATGATTTTTGGTGTTATTTATGTTGATTAAGTGTTAAACTAGTGGATATAATTTGAAAAAGTGGAAAGAAAATCAAAGGAAAGCTTGCATGAGAAAGGGGTGAATTCTCCCTGTTTTTGCAGAGCACTTGGTGCAATTCTTTTGTAATCAAATTGTCTTGATTTTGATGTAGATATGTTTTATAGGTTATGTGGAACGTTTCCACCAAAAATCACTTGATTTGGTTGTGTAAAAGTTGCATTTTCGAAACATGTTCAAACCTGGAAAACGTGTACAGAGGTACTCTGGCAGCGAATTTTAAACAGTCATAAATTTTTGCTCCGATGTCAAAATCAAGTGCCGTTTGCGGAATTTGAAACTAGACACATTCCGTTTTCTAATGGTATAAAATGCATCCCCTGATTCTACTTGAGTGAACAGTACTAGCTCTTCAAAGTTACCTGTTCTGTTTTATTGCTGTGCTGGAGAGTCAGTGATGTGCTGGAACTTGTTTCTTGAATTTGAGCTAGCTATGAACTGAATTTCATAACGATTTCTTCTGATGAATTGTATCCTTATGAATGTAGTTTCCAACGCCATGAACCATGCTTAATTCGAAGTTGAATTGACTGAGTTATGGCCAAATTACAGAACTGCACCAGTGATAGAAAACCCTAGTTTTGGCTAGCCGAATGGCTTAGCTCGAATTGGGACTTGTTATTTTGAAAATTTTGGTGTTAATCACCTACCAAATGTATGTTGGATGTTTCTTAGATCTTTCTGTGAGGACTCGAAATTTTCTTATTTTTATTTTATTTTTCTGGCTTAATTAATTATTTACTCACCCGTTTTCTCTGAATAATTTATTTCAACCATTTTAAACTTATTTACATGGAACTATGGCTTACATGTATTTTTAAAATGATTTGTTACAAAAAATAATTTTTAGTAAGCTCGTTTAGTGAAAATTGTGAATACGCGTTTGGAAACAATAATCGAATCGAGGATACAATAAGCTTGGAAAATTGGAGACTTGTATATTAGTCTTGAAATAGGTATTTTTTTGTTTAAATGCTCAAGTGTTAGTTAGTTATATTATCGTTATAAGAATTTATTAGAAATTTCACTCTATCGTGTTTAAATTGGAAGTACGCGTTTTCACGCGTGCGATTAATTGAGGGACTTAAGACCTTTATTATGGGGCTATTAAGAATGAATAATAATAGTATGAATGAAAGTGCATTAGAGATTTAGTGTACTAGTGAAACAAATCCGAGAGGAATCGAGCACGAAACGTGCACATGCGCGCGCGGAGGGAGAGTTGACTTTTGGACCAATTGTGGCCACAAACTCATAAGCTTTTCAGGGAAGCTTTCCCATCAGCAAAACAACTCTCTTTTTCTCACCATAGCAGCCGTGCATCAAGGAGAGGAAAAAGAACCAAAGCTTCTCCATTTTTGCTTCATTCCACTTCAAATCTTGCACCTTTTCTCTTCAAAATTCACATATGTGAGAGCCCGTAATTTGTTTTTAAGTACTAGGTTTTATTTTTTTCTTTTAATTGCACGTTTTTCCACATTTTATTTATTTGAAAAATTGGGAAAATAATTTTTATGAGTAAATATAGTTTTTAGATGATTTTCTAGTATCGAATAGTTTTTGAGAAATTAAGAGCGTATACCGGACGTGGGACCCACTAGTGCGAAAAGTTCGAAAAAATTCGGCCAACTAGGTTAAGTGTTGGATACTGGAATTAATTTACCGGGTGTTAAGAGATAAGTAGAGGATGCTAAGTGGATTGGTATGAGGGAGACAAAAGTTAGGCAAGCATTAAATGAGGTGACAAGTGTCACCATTTGATTGGAGTGACTTGTAAGACTACTATTCCTTTTCTTACCATTGACCAAATAAATCACAAAATTAACCAAAAATTCACCATTTTTCTCTCCTCTTTGGCCGACTCTCTCTCTCAAAAAGAAAGAAAAAAACTCTTCAAGTTTTGCTTCCATTTAGCTCAAATCCATCCAACCAACCATTGAAACTTGCAATTTCTCCATAAAACCTCTTCAATTAGTGTTAGTGAGTTGATTTGTGGAGTTATTTGGAAAGCTAAGAAGACCTATTGCTCTCTCTCTCTTGTTTCTAAGGTGAGTTGTGAAGAACCACCCTCCTCCCTTTATTGATGCTTAAATCATGATTAGTGGTGGTAGAAGATGCAATATTATGGATTACATCTTGATTTGTGGTTGAATTAGTGAAGTTTTTTATTTATTGGTGATTTTCTGTTTTAATAGGAACATGATTGTGTGGCTATCTATGATGATTGGAAATGGTATATAATGACTCTAGGAGGTGGAAAAAGTGGGTAATTACAACCAATTTCTGTTTGGAAGAAAAATTGACAAGTTAGGGTTTTTATGAAGAACATTCTGCCCGGTTTTGTAGCTCCTAGTTAGAGGCCGAATTGGCCTTGGAATAAAACATGAAAGTTGTAGGGAATGATATTTTAGAGGTGCCTGAAAAATTTCAGGTCAATCGGAGTAGCGTAGCTTGAGAAAAGTCGAAATTACCCTTGCTGTCCTGGTTTTACCCGAAATTGAGAAGTGCGTCTGTAATGGGTTATTTTGGTTGAGAATGCTTCCGAATTGGTTGTTGAGGTCTTCGGATAAAATGTAGCCCTGTTCCTTAGCTTTCGTCTGGCTTTGGAATTTCTGGATTTGGACTTCGGTAGCCTGTTTTATGATGTTTACACCAGAGTGCGTTTTGTGAATCTGTTTTTCCGGTTCTGGTGTAGTATCTTGCATTTTTTACCTGGTTACACTCGAAACTGGACAGAGTTGCCTTTTGGAACATTGTAGCCCTATCTCTTAGCTTCGGAACGGTGGGTCTTACACCTTCATCCGATACTCGTTGTGCCTTTGGTGCCATTACCGCAAAATGATGTCAAAAACTGTTTTTTCAGGGTTAAAGCTAAATCTTTTCCGGATTTTTCTGGTTTCCTTTAATGCTTATGTATGCTTATGGAACTCTCTTTCGGTAGTATTTGGCCTTGGTTTATGACTTGTAATTGAGTCTTATTGTGCTTCTTTTAGGGTTTGACTTTCATTTCCGGTCATTTTCCTAGCTAACCTCCGTACTTGAATGACTTTAAGCCTAGTGAACGGCTTTTGGAGATGAAATTATTTGTATGAGATGTTGGGACTGATTTGAGGAAATATGAAGCCATTAATGGCTGGAAAATAGGTAAACACAAGGGATTTGCTGTCGAAATTTTACTTGAAGGCTAGTTGGATTCCGACTTGTCTTTGGTCCAAGTGCTTTTTGCCGCAAAATTTTATAACCCTTTTTAGTTTAGTTTTGCGTTTGGTTTATGAAACCCTAGATATTTCCGTCCATCAGTCCAAATGCCCCGTTTCGCTTTAAAGTCATTTTTATGCGTTTTACTCATTCTTTATTGGGTTTCTTCGATTTCACCTAATTGGTTGTGTTATATTCTTTCTCGTTGAATCTTAGGTTTTCTCGGTGATTAAAGATACTATCCAGAAGGATATTTTGCACGTTATTTTGCATAGTTAGGTGAGTGTTCCTTGTTTGTTAAATGCTTCTTGACTTCATAACTTGTATTATTGATTGATAACGTGTTAAGTGCTTTTAATGATTTCCAAAACGAGCTTTCTAGGCGAGGGTGTACTTTATCGCACTCGACCTAAATAACTGTGCAATTTTCAAGGATTTAATAATTGAAATGCTAGTTGCGCATGAATGTAAGCCTTTTGACTGAACTGGCCACTGCCCCTTGTTACCGATCGACTCGAGCCAGAAGCGGATTCGGTCGAGCGATATGGTGACTTGGGTGAACGTTTTGGTATACTCGAGTATTACCTTTGTAGGTTGGTAGAGGTTGGTGGAGCCTGGACAATGTCCAGGAGAGGGTGAATGAAATGAACGAATGAACGAACGAACGAGGGTTTATTCCCAAAATGAAATTTTCAAATGATTGGAGGAATAAGGGGAAATGTCAGGAGAACGAATGAATGATCGAATGAATTGCTCCCTGTGAGCCGTATCCTTTTCATGAATGTTTTATCGCTTTCCATTGTAAATGTTTCGTGAAGTAGTGATATGCCATGTTAGTGTATTGAATTGATTGTTTTATTATGTGTTCGGAACCTCACTGAGCTTTTAGCTCATCCCTTTAGTTTTGTTTTCCTTAACAGGGGAAGGCACGCAAGAACGAGAGATCTGTATAGACTAGCTGGTCTAGCTTTTGATTTTTCTTGTAATGGTTCTCGCCCTAGTGTTTGGCACGGGCTGGTTGTATGGTGGATTTGGAACCTTTGTATTTTCGACGGTTGTACTTCTTTTGAGATGGTAATGTATATAAGTCGTTTAAGTTTTTGGATCATTGCCATATTTTTCGTACGGGCTGGATCTGGTTTTTGCTCGAGGATGGAAGTGATCGACTGAGTCCCGGTGAGAGCTGGGCAGGCGGTCCGCCGAACCCTTTGGTTCACCTTAGGGGGAGATGGGGCTGTCACAACATACACTTTGCTAACCACTTGGTGATCAACCTAAGTTAGGAGAAGAGCTTGCTTTCCATATTTTTTTTGAGCTTCAAGAGGCCGAAATTTTTTGCTTTGTTCATCAAGGAAGGTAAACAACGATCAACTACTAAAATCTTAGTTTATGGAAGATATCTTGCCCTTGTGAACTCATAATTTCATATGGGCAGCTTTATATTGTTGATAATTTTGTGTGTGGGCTCTATGAAATCCTACTATGGCTTGATGGACTGATTTGATGAGATTTGATGTTATTTATGTTGGATTAATTCTTAATCTAGTGGAAATAAGTTGTACTGTGGAAGAAAGTTCAAAGGAAGTGAAGAGAAGAATTTTACCCGTTCTGCCCTTGCCATTGCCGTGACCCTTAGTGCATTTTTTTGTGGTTCAAATGACTGGATTTTGATGTAAATATGTAATATAGGTTGTGTAGAAAGTTTCATAAAAAAATTACGTGATTTCGATGGGTAAATGTTGAGATTTCGAAAATTTGCCAAAACTGGAATTGTGTCCCATATTGCTCTGGCAGTGTTTTTGTTTCGGCCATAACTCTTTACTCCGATGTCGAAATCGAGTGCCGTTTGCGGCATTAGAAACTAGACACTCCCAGGTTTCCAAAGGTATAAAATTCATACCCTGATTCCACTTGAGTGAGCCGTACAAACCTTGTAAATTTGCCTGTCCTGTTTCACGTCTGTACTGGAAGCCCTGTTTTGAGCTGCGACTTGATGCTCAAAATGAGCTAGTTGTAGACAGAATTTTAAAATGATTCCTTCTATGAAATTGTATCCTTATGAATTTAGTTTTCAATGCTACCAACCACACTCAATTCCGAGTTGAATTGAGTGAATTATGGCCAAATTACAGACCTGCATCATTGCTTCAAAACCCTCATTTTGGACTGATCAATGGCCTATCTTGTTTGGGACTTGTTATTTTGAAACTTTTGGTGTCAATTACTTACCAAATGTATATTAGATGTTTCTCAGACTTTTGTTTCATAAATGGACTAGATTTGAATCGTTTTCATTGGGCAAAATGTTTGAAAAGGAAGAAGAAAGCAAAAGACAGATTGGTCTTGGGATTTTCTTGAATTTTGGTAGTTTAGTTCACTACCCTCCCGTGTGAATTTTCAAATGAAATTTGATAGAGGAGTAGTCCTCATATGGAAGTTGAATTGTACTAATTTTGGTGTCAATCTAAGACCATTTAGATATACAAATGATGTCCCAAAGTTGCTCTTCGAATCTGGAAAATTTTTCCTTTTCCCTTGGCCGAATGGTCAAATCTGATTTGGGAAGTTATATTTTGAAAACCTTGATGTAAATTACTTCTAAATTGCTTATTCGATGTTTATGGAACATTAGTTTCAATATTTGAATTAATTGAAGTTGATTGTGTGGAACAAAGCTTTTAAAAAGGAAAATTGAACTACAAGGCAGAATTGCCTTGGAAATTCTTGGAAGTTTAGTGGCTTTGTTAACTGACTTCCCGAACGAATTTTTATATAAAATTTGATAGAGGAATAGCCCTTATATGTTAGAGTAATACTACCAAATTTTGTGCCATTCCGAGTCTATTTCAATGTCCAACTGAAGTCCCAAAGTTCAGGTTTCAAATCTGGAAATTCTTGATCAATGAGCAATTTTTAGCCAATTTTGAGCTGCTATATCTTGGCGCTCAAAACTTTGATTCTTGTTCCATTTGTTTTGTTTTAAACTTTGATTGCAACTCTAGTTGAGTTCCAAATTTCGGAGGCTAGTTCGCATTGTGTGAATTTTTGCCGAATTTCCAAAATTTGCAAAAAACCAACCCGAATCTGTCTTGGGAGTCCAAGTCAGCCAATTTAAGCCAAAATTTGAGTGTCTTCCATTTTGAATCTTAGAAAAGTGTCTTCTAGGAACTTTTAGTACTTCGGAACTAGTTTAAAACGGTATCAAGTTTTCCATTTTTGGACCTACTGAGTACAAGATATGATTTTTCTAAGTTTGACACACAAAGCTGAAGTTTGCCAATTTCTTAGAAAATGCAATTTCGGAACCTTGACTTCTTTTCTCGATATAGATTGAACATTTTGAACTTGATTTCATGGACGATGTTAGACTCTCTTCGAACTTTAAAACTCCACTCTTGAACCTCGAGTAGAGAGAATTGAAGCTTTCTTTTAAAACTTTGATTTAGTCTAATTGAGTGTGCATCCTTCTTGGTAAATGCATGATTTTAAGTAAAGTTAATTATTTCTTGCTCAGGCACTCAAGGGGATCTTCAAGAGGAACTCGAAGCGGACGCCTAAACACTTGTTTGAGCGCTTACTCACTTGTTTTGAATAGGTGAGTGTTCCATATAGGAGTACTTGATTTGAATAGTTTTATAACATGTTTACTCCATGGTCATTATGTGTTTAATTATTAAGTACTATCGATAATTGCTCCTATGGACTTTTCCATCATTTTGAGTCGAGTGTGTGTATTACCGCACTCGTTCTCATTTAAGTAAAATGTATTTGAATTACTCTATATGAAATACTTGAAATGCATAGTTATATGAAGCGTTTCAATGATTGATTATACTATGGCTGCATAAGTCGATTGGAGTGAATCTCCTCGACTCTTAAATGGTAAATGTAGGGAACGGCCAATGGGCGACCTACGAAAATGATGAATTCTTACCGTTGATTATTTACCGTTTACCGTTTACCGTTCACTGTTTACCGATTTACTTGATTATCTGCTTACTTGATAACTTGACTACTTGATTATCGTAAATTACATGTTCACATGAAATTGGCCACCGTTTTAAGGCGAGTGTGTACTTTATCTTACTCGACCTACTAAAAGGATAAATTTTTACCATTCAACAATTTACTTGATTACTTGTGCATGTTGTAAGTTCTAAGATGAACTGGGCCCTGCCCTTGGTTACTAACTTATTCGAGCCAAGACTGGGCTCGGTCGGGTAGGTTGGAACCCTGGAACACCGTTTCGGTATACTCGAGTATTACCACTGGAGGGATAAGGTGATGGCTAGACAACCGAGGGGATCACTGGAGCTATAAGGTGAAGTTGACCGAAATGGTTCCACTGGAACACCGTATCCTTCAATGTGTGTTTATTTTTACACACAGATAACTGTATCATACTAATGTGCCAAGATGCAACCTTGAACCATGCTTGAGTTATGCTCAAATTACTCGTACAATGATAACTATCTCATATTAATGTGCCAAATATGTAACCTGGAACCATACATGTGGTATGCTCAAATTCCTTGATTTATTAAAACTGCTAGAGTGTCTTGGAACCTCACTGGGCTGTGTAACTCATTCCACGTTTTTATTTCCTTAACAGGGTTCGAGACCAAGGGTGCTCGTGAATAGTACTAGATTGTTTTCTTTTGAAGACCTTAAGTTGTATTATAACGGATGGTTGTAGTACATATTCTTTTGGAGTGTATCAAGCTTGAAACCTAACTAATTGTAAGCATGCAATACTTTGAATATATATTGAAGTTATTCGCAGTATTTCGAGGTTTTGAATTGTGGATTGTAGTGAGTCCTAGCGAGAGTTGGGCAGGCGTCCCGCGGATACCCTTTGGTTCGTCTTAGGGAGAAGTGGGGGTGTCACACTTTCCTTCATAAATAAACCATGTTTGAGATGATTTCATTGGCCAAAGGTTCGAAAAAAGGAAAAATGGAAGCATAAGGCAGAATTGCCTTGGAAATTCCTGCAAATTTAGTGGTCTTGTTAACTGAAATTCCATATGTATTTTTACATGAAATTTGACAGAGGAGTAGCCCTTATATGGTAGTGTAATCATACCAAATTTGGTACCATTCCAAGTCCATTTCAACGCCCAACTGAAGTCCCAAAGTTTATGTTTCAAATCTGAAAAATTGCCCAATGGTCTTCATTTTGAACCAACTTTGAGCTGCTATATCTTGGCTCTCAAAACTCCAACTCTTGTTCCGTTTGCTGTGTTTTAAACTTTGATTGTAACTCTAATTGAGTTTCAATTTTTAGTGGCTAGTCCACATTCTGCGAATTTTTCCGAATTTTCAAACTTTACCAAAAACCAACCCTGAATCTGTCTTGGAAGTGCAAGTCAGTATTTTTAAGCCAAAATTTGAGTGTCTTCCGTTTAGAATCTTGGAAGAGTGGTTTCTAGGAACTCTTAGTACTTTGAAATGAGATTCCAATGGTATAAGATTTTTCATTTTGGACCTACTAAGTGCAGGATATGATTTTTCTAAGTTTGACACACAAATCTGAAATTTTGCCGATTTCATAGAAAATGAAATTTTGGAAACTTGACTTCTTATCTTGATATTAATCTATCGTTTTGAACCTGATTTCGTGAAGGGTATGAGTTTCTTCAGTAACTTTAAAATCCACACTTTTGAATCTTAACTTTCGATAAAATGAAACCCTTATAAAGATATTGACTTGAATTCTAAAGCAAGTGTGCATTCTTTCTTGTTTGACAAGGAATTTATGAAATTGTGAGGGTGATTATTGGTCACTTTTCTTCAGGCGATCAAGAAGGTCTCGAAGAAAATCCCAAAGTGGATCATTGACGACTTTCTTTACTCATTTATTTTGATTGGTGAGTGTTTCATATAGGAGTACGTGACTTGAATAGTTTTATGACATGTTTACTCCATGGTCATTATGTGTTTAACCGTTAAGTGCTACCGATAATTGTTCCTATGAACTTTCCCTCCATTTTAAGGCGAGTATGTATTTTATCGCACTCGACCTACTAAAATGATAAAAGTCTACCGATTAACTGTGAACTACTACCGTTTAGCGATTACTGTTTACCGTTTACCGTTAACCGTGATTACTTACCGTTTACCGATTTACTTGATTACTTGCTTCCTTGATTACTTGACTACTTGATTATTTGATTATCGTAAATTACATGTTCATATGAAATTACTGCATATTGCTTACGTGTTTAAGTGTTAAGTGTTACTGAAATTTATGCCACCGTTTTAAGGCGAGTGTGTACTTTATCTCACTCGACCTACTAAAATGACAGATTTTTACTGATAACCGAGAACTATTACCGTTTACCATTTACCGATTTACTTGATTACTTGTGTATGTTGTAAGCTCTAAGCTGAACTGGGCCCTGCCCTTGGTTACTAACCTGCTCGAGCCAGGACTGGGCTCGGTCGGGCAGGTTGGAACCCTGGACCACCGTTTCGGTATACTCGAGTATTACCACTGGAGGGATAAAGTGATGGCCAGACAAACCGAGGGGATCTGAAGTTATAAGGTGAAGTTGACCGAAATGGTTCAACTGGAACACCGTATCTTTCAATATGTGTTTATTTCTATATCATGATAACTGTCTTATTGTAAATGTATCAATGTGAAATCTTGAACCGTATATGTATCATGCTTAACTTACATGATTTATTAGAACTGCTAGAGTGTCTTGGAACCTCACTGGGCTGTTTAGCTCGTTCCACGTTTTTGTTTTTCTTAACAGGGTTCGAGACCAAGGGTGCTCATGAATAGTACTAGATTGCTTTCTTTTGAAGGCCTTAAGTTGTATTATAATGGATGGTTGTAGTATATATTCTTTTGGATTGTATTAAGCTTGAAAGCTAACTAATTGTAAGTATGAAATATTTTGGAGCACTTTAAATGTATAGTGAAAATATTTGAAGTATTTCGAGCTTTCGAATTATAGATTGTAGTGAGTCCCGACAAGAGTTGAGCAGGCGTTCCGCGGATACCCTAGAGAGAAGGGGGGCGTCACAATTGTACATTCACTTCAGTGTCATGAGACACTCATTTCAATGTCATTGCACACTTCGCCATTTCACCTCCTTATGTCCTCCAAAACAATAGACAATCCCCTACAATCAATGATCAGTTCAAAAGTCTACCCAACTTCAAGGTAATACTCGAGTATACCGAAACATTTACCTAGAGCTTCTGTCCTATCCGACCAAGCCCTTTGCCGGCTCGAATAGTCCGTTGAACAGAGCATTTTGGGCCCAGTTCAGCCGATGTGGCTTACATTCATCCACACATACAATAACATTTGATCAATTATCAACCTTTAACCTCAACTAAGCCGAGTGCAATAAAGTACACTTCCGACTTCGAAGGTGAGGGACAATTGATTTACATATCACAAGGAAATACTAACAATAACCATAATAAATACATTTATCACATAATTTCATTCAAAAAAACATAAACAGTTAAGCACATAATTCGGTAACACTCACCAAATATTTAAATAACTACCCTCGGGCTTCGGGGTTGTTTCTTGGCTCACAGCTACTTCCTGAAGCAAGTTAATAATTTCAAAGTAAATACATAATGTGTAGATGTTAAATTATTATTTATTACCCAATTATTTTAACTATTAAAATCAAGTTTGACCTTAAAATACAACATATAATATGTTCAATATTTATTCTACATTTTATTTCAAAGCTTATTGACTTTATTACTTTTAAGCCATGAAACATACATATCTCCAAGTTTATAAACTTGTATAAAATTCAAACCAGGAGTATATCTTCTCAATCCCATATTCATTAATTATGACTTATAGACACTCCATTTTTCCCTGTTAAAATTAACTAAACTCTAGGTTGTTTGTTAATTAAATTTTGTTCCACTACCCTAACCTCTCAAGTTATATAGTTTTTAAAATGCTTGTGAAGACAAGATTAAGTAATTAGAAGACATTTTATATATATATAGTTATAACGTTACCTTAGATTCTCTAAAAACATCATAGAAGCTTATTTCATCATCACCTCGGCCAACCACAAAAATTCCAGCAATATTACTTCAAACTTACGGTGAAGAAACTTCATCTTTCACTTACCTAGAGCACTAAATACGTAACATACTTTTGGTCCAGCTTAAACCAGTGCAAATAACACCTAGTTTCAACATATTGTTCAACCAAAAGCTACGCACGAAGTTGGTCATCAGCTATGGCACTAGACAACTTGTGATGCCCCCACTTCTCCCAAGGCCGAACCCAAGGGTATCGGCGGGACGCCTGCCCAACTCGCGCTAGGACTCGATACAATTCCAATTCAATCTTAAGGATAAATAATCAAATAATAAAAGTCAAAGATATAAAGAAAAGTCGCTTCCTTAAAATATTAAAACTTACATCACAAGTTACGAAAAGTACATCAACATTCCCCAAAATATACAACCTCCAAAAGTTGTCTAAACAATTACATTCAAAATCCTAATCAAAAGTCCATCAAGTTGGCTTCTCCAATTCTTTCCATTTCGGCTCCTGTTAAGGAAAACAAAACTAATGGGATGAGCTAATGCTTAGTAAGGCCAAGAGAAACATGCAAACACATAGTTCAAGTAGCAATAGCACTTAAGCGAGAAATAAAGCTGCAACATTCAAGCAATTCATAATTTAAAATAGACACACACCCAATGAGGATACAGGAGCTCTCAGGAGTTAGGTTCCACTTGCTTCTCCAAGGCTCGATCAAATACTTCCCCGCAATGACACTCCGTCAACCGGGTCGGCATTAAATCTGTAGAACTCCACTTTCTTCACAATTCCCGTTCACCGTTACAACCCCCAGTCCTGGGCCCACTCTTCTATAAAAGGCACTACTACTCGAGTAGGCCAAGTGAGATCTCTTAATAAATCAAGCTTACAAATTATCTCATGGTTCACCGAGCTTCTCGACCAATCCCTTGCTGGCTCGAGTCGCAAGGTCGGCCAATTGAGATTTGGGTGTCCCCCAGTTACCATTATGAGTCGATGAGATTCACTCCAATCCACCAATACCGCGTTATAGGCCGATGAGATTCACTCTAATTGGCATTCAGTCAATTACATACAATTCAATTATGAGTAGTTCAGTTATACGATCAGTTAAAAGAGAACGAGTGCGACAATGTACACACTCGACTAGACAATTATGAATCATTCAATCCAAGTTGCAACTATTCATGCACTCAACACTCATCAAATCAAAAACTAAGTAAGTGAGTCAGTAAGCTTTTAGGCGTCCCCTCCGAAATTCTCTTGAAGATCCTCTTGAGCGCCTGAGCAAATAACGAGTAACTTTCACTCACAACCGTGCATTAACCAAGAAAGAATGTACACTTGTTTAGATTAGGTCAATGCCTTAAAAGAGAACACTAATCTCTCGAAAATCGAGATTCAAAAGTGAGGAGTCAAAGTCCCAAGAGAGACTTGCCTCTTCCATGAAATCGAGTTTAAAACAGTGCATCGATATCAAGATAAGGTGACGAGTCCTCAAAAACTCATTTCATAAGAAATCGGAAAATTTCAGCTTTAAGTGACAAAGTTGGAAAAATCAAATCTTGAGTTTGGCATGTCCAAAAATGGAAAACTTAATACCGTCAGAAACTAGGTTCGAAGTACTAAAAGTTCCTAGAAGATACGTTTCTAAGATTCTAAATGGGAAGCATTCATTTTTCAGCTCAAACTTTCAGTTCCAAGAAGATAGGTTTGAACCAGTCTTGGTTTTCCAGCAATCTTTGGAAATTCGGCATAATTCACATAAAGTGAATCACCCTTGAAATTCATAACATAATAAGAGTTCCAAACAGGGTTTGAAACACGACAAACAGAACTAAATTTGGAGTTTTGAGCGTCAAGATATAGTAGCTTAAAGTCGGCTGACTTTTGTACACTAATAAAAAATTTCCAGATTTGAAGAGCCACCTTTGGGGAGTTATTTGGGTATCGAAATGGTATTGAAATTACACCAAATTTGGTACACTTAAACTTCCATATGTGGAATACTTCTCTATCAAATTATAGACAAAAAATCACGTGGGAAGGCAGTTAACAAAATGACTAAAATTCGTGAAATTTGCCAAGGTAAATCTGCCATCTCACTCTTTCTCTCTTTTTCAAAAGTTTTGTCCAATGAAATCAACCACAATCCACTCCATTTTTTGAAACCAAGGTTCCACAAACATTCAATGAGCAATTTATGGTCAATTGACATCAAAATTTTTGAAACAAAGCATCCCAAAGCAAACCTGACCATTTGGCTAGCAAGAAGGGAAAAACTTACCAGTTTCTAGCTTTATTGCACTTTCAAAATCAGAACACATCTTACTCAATTCAAACTCAAATTGGGAATGGTTGATGGCGTTGGAAACTAGGTTCAAAATGCCACATTTCATCAGAAGGAGTCATTTCCAAAATCAGTTCACAAAGTGAGAGAAAATCAAGCCACAAGATGCAGCTTCTCCATTCCTCTCGGACAGAGAGTCACAACACGATAGTCAATTTTGTTGAATCACTACGGTTCACTCAGTTCGAAGCAGTGGGTGATTTTTATACCATTAGAAAGCTATGAATATCTAGTTTTGAATGCCACTAATGGCACTAAATTTTGACTTTTATACAAAGAGATATGTCCAAGCAAAGAACTACTGTTCGGCTGTCCAGAACACCATTTCAAGATTTCTTTCTTTTTCGAAAACCCTAGTTTTGAGCAACCAAATCAAATGATTTTTGGAAGACACATTGTACACACAATATACAACATATATCCATCAATTTCATAGTCAAATAACCAACAAAAGTTTGAAATGCAAGCAAGATAACATCCGGACAGTTTCGGCCAGCTCACTAACCAAGATTTTTCCAACTTTCTCTCCATTATCTAACCATAAATCTCTTATATAACACATAAACACAACAATCAAGCATTTTAATCCTCAAGTCAGCTACCTGTAATCCACCTCAAGACCGCTAGCCTAGAGATTGAAGCAAGAAATGAAATTCCTCAAGTCCTCTAACTTATTTCTTGCTTAGGGTTTCAAACCCATGCAAACTAAGCTTCATTCTTGAAGAAATTAGAAAGATTGAAGAAGGTGAAGGGTTACCTCTTGAACCCCAGATGATACCAGAATTTTTTCACCACAAAACTTCCAAGAAATTCTACAAGATGATGCCTTTCTCCAAGTTAGAACTAATCTCCAAATAGTATGTGATTTGGGTGAAGATTTGTGAGGGAAATGGAACAAGATTTGGAGCAAGATGAAGAAGCTTTCTTCCTCCCTTTTCCTTTGCGGTTTCAGCTGACCAAAGAGAGGAGAGAGAGAGTAGTTTGAGTTGTGTGAATCTTGTCTTGGAAGCTTGAAGAAATTGTGGCCAAAGCTTTGCAAAAGTCAACTTTGAATAGGGTTCGAATAGTGTCCGGTACTACCACTTTTCTCTCTTGTTTGTTTCATTTGTACACTAATCCTCAAATGTAATTCCTTTAACAATGTATTTACTCACTCTTATGAGTCTAGTATAACTTTCTCAAATCTCCACTTAATCGTTCCTACGTGCAATACGTAAACTTTCTACTCGCGCGCGATAAGGCGAAATTTACGAGCAATTCATGTAACGATAATATAATTAACTAATACTAGGGTAAATAATTATAAAAATAATTATTTTAAGAATAAAAACATGAGTCCTCACACAACTACATCTTCAGCAATGTAGCAGTTTAATATATGGCACTTTCCTCACAATTTCTTTAGTCTTTTAACTCCAACTTAACATGCAGAGGATGGTTATCAAGCTACAGAGTATCTATAACAGTGATATAAAGTTTGCAGCCAAGGAAATTGAAAAGCAAAGCTGGTTCAGGTCCTAATCTTCCCCTTCGGCCATGTTTTCAAAACTCTAACAGCAACCAGTTTAAAACACAAATTTTCTCCAAAAATTCCTTCAGTTTATATTCAAATCTTTCATGCATGATGAAATCAAGGTATTATAGGATATATTACAGCTTAGTACAGAATTTTAGAACCAAAATTCGCAAAAAGGAAGCTGGTACTTCTTTATTTCTTACTCTCGAATGAAGCTGAGAAATTTCCAACAACCTCTTATCAATATTTTCAATCCAAATTTCTAGCTTTTCACAAGTCTCTTCAGCTAATCCTCTTTTAATACTTAAGGTAAACATATTACATGCATTTTCTAACATTATTTTCCATTCTACACCGATAAAAAGCTACAACTCCAGCAATTAACTCTCGGTTCCTATAGTTTTGTGTCCAACAAATATTCAGTCTCTAATCAGAATTTTTCCTCGGTCAAGAACTCGTTTTCCTTGCTAAATTTTAGCATGCAGCTTAAGCATTCAATTATACCAGATAAATAAGAGATTGTTGCAGCATTTTACCTTCCTTTTCCTACAATCAAAGCCGAAAAAGAAGAAAAATGCAGGCAGACCCTTCCTCCGATTCTTTATGATGAAATACTCCAAGTTCCCATTTTTCTCTATTTTACTCTCTTACTCACTCAGTTGTGGCTGGAAGGAACCAGAGATGCTCCCTCACTCTCACTCTTTCTCACGGTTTTTGGGTATGAAGAAGGAAGAAAGCTTCGTTCTCTGTTTTTGGACAGTTAAAAGATGAAGAAATGGAAAAACTGTTCGGTTCTTATTTCCTCCTCTCAGTGGCTGATCACTCAACTTCTTCAGTCGGTGGATGATGATTCCAAAGCTCCTCCACTCGGTTCTTATTTCCACAATTCTGATAGCCTGCTGGTCACATGGTAGTTTAGCTAGGATGAAGGGTTAGTTAGGTCATTTGATATCAACTTATTGGCTTACTAAGGGCTGTGGTTTTATTAATTCACACATTAACTGCTAACTTTATCCGTATTTCCTTAATCTAGTAATTTTCATACATTTGGTTTTAAAGAGAATTAACTGGACATGTAACTTATTTGACTATAATATTTTCAAGTGACACAATTTGCAATATGCATATCATATGTTTATTTGATTCATATAATAAAATTTTTTCTACACCATTCTAGGATATTTCTAAATCCTCAATTTAATAAAAAATTAAATTTAGACGTTTAATTTAACCAATTATTTATTATATAATATTTCTAGTAACAAAATGGAGGTAATACTTGCAATGCTTATACAAAATTTTCTCGAGTTCTCACAAAGGGTCATTCATCACTTTTCTTATATTTCGCCGATAAAATAGACTAATCAAATTCAAGTGGAGATTGAACACTAGAAGGTGTAGATAGGACTGCGAGCACGGATTATAATTAGAAGACGAGCAAGCTGTGTTCACTTAAAGCTTCACTTCAGGTTTTGTAGTGGGAAATACTCCAAGGAAAGATATTTGAAGACGTTGTGCAATCTATAATGAGAGCAGGATGGGGACGGAAAGGATTCCCCCTCTCCTGTAGTAGCGAACCAGTCAATTTTAAATTTAAGAAACTGTAGGCCCAATGACAAGTCCTCAGCAAACATAAAGACATGAATGACCAATGGTAAGAGTGAGTGAACTAATCAAGAACTCAAATCCATAATGCACTTAAGGCATTGATAATCCAAGTCTTAAGTGTGACCCACTCAATGGATCATCTCGGGCAATGTTCTAATATATGGTTCTCACTTTCGAAAAAAAATACCTTATAAAGAACTTCAACAAGATTCCAAGCCCCACTATGCCTATTCCTGTGCCTGAAACCGATGCACGTGAACTTGTATTGTAAAAGGGAAGGAGATAGAATGCTCAATCTAGGTGACCTGTATCCATATCCGCCTTGGGGTACAAAAACACCCTCATATGTTTGCGAGAACAGAACTTAAGATGAAATAAAAAAACTAGGACCGAACTCTTGATTAGGGATCATCATCCGTTTTGTTGCTCGACAATGCTATAATCCATATTGGAAACCTGTCCCATAGAAAGGAGAAGTTCTCCAAACTCAAGCATTCCAAAGGTGCACACTCAATGGCAGCTTTCAAGCAAACAAATGATAGGAAACACTTTAACTCAAGAAGAACAAGTCTAACAGCCAATATGGGTTTTTGGTCCTTTGTTCACATCTCCTAAGCGAAAGAGAAGGGAAATCTACTTTATGCCCCAAAGATGGTGTTGTGGTACTTGGATCACATCTCAATGTCTCAATAAAGGGGAAATTAATAGCCTCGGCCTAAGGAGAAAATAAGTTGACTGGCATTTAGACGTCTTGCCAGTTGTTAAAAAAGCAGCATGCAAGGAATCAAAGATGAACCGGCTTGGGGGGAATAAAGAATCTGAATTAGAGGGTGGATCCTTAACACCAAACTATCTTAAGATGGGCACCCTTTCCCTATGGTAAGTAGGGGAGTTTCAAGCGATAGCAAAGCCCACCCCTTAGTCAACCCCACTGAATAGCTGCCAAGGCCTAGAATGAGTACGACTAGGAAGATCAATAGAACCTAAACTTTGGTATGCACGAGCTAGTGCCATTGAATAGCTTCGCTTCGTTTCCAAGTAATGGGGCTATCCTATCAGTCTAGCCACTTCTCTAACATGAGCCAGCTCTTGTAATCATTGTTTCTACAACAATGTATGATAATATCATATTTGAGTTTTGCCTTCTTTATTAGAACAAGATGTAACTCCTAATATTAAACAAGCAATAAGGAGTGAGTGATCCTTGGTTGGGGTCAGCTCCATACTGGTAGAACCTGGCTTGAGCCCTATTTTCACTTGTGTAGACTAATAAGCGAAGAGATAGATTAGGAATTAAGGCAGCCTCGTGTGCACGCACACCCTCCCCCACATAAGAAATTTGCAAGAAGTAAATGAAATCTTTCCTTCCCAGTTGGTTGTGGGATAAGTTGAATCAGTTATTACTTCTATTTTCACTACTTCGAAATTATTGTACTAACAGAAAACCAATTCAACAAGTGATAATACAGCCAGTCACATCTTCTCTATCAGATACAGCAGTGGATAACAGAGCAGATAGCCCCCTGGTTAGGGTCGGTTCTTTCCCTCAAAAAGAATGGAAGTCGGATTTGCTAGCCTTTGGGCGTAAAGAATCGCTCTTTGCTAATAGACTGGACTTGCTTAAAATCAATGCCTTGATCGCTAATCCAAGACCTCTTGCCAAGTCCCAGAATTGGTTCACGCTTGAAAGCCAGAGCTAGTCTTCTTCCTACTGACCGCTACTAATAAGATAAGACAAAGCACTACCTGTAGTCCTTCCTCCAATAGATGGGGGGTTCAATAGCTATTGATTCTTTAACAGCTTCTTCTTATCAACCTTTCCTAGGGAAGTAAGTAAAGTAGCAAGAATAGATCTACTAGGCCTTTTTTCATAAATTACATTGACCCTCTCCTCTCACAACTCTCTTTGGTTCTACCTTTAAGAGGCTTGCAGAGGGGTAGATGTTATTAGCTTTATCGGCGAAGTTCAGTATCCATATGTTAGCCAGAAGCATAGCCTTCCCCACTTTGGTACTTCATCCCGTTGGCACATTTCTACATTTTATTGAAAGCCTAGAAGAAAGAAGAGGTACGAAATGGCTTCTAGATTAGCTATATAAGGTATATAGCAGTGGAAAGACCAAGACAACAATGGAGACTTTGTCGGTGAATCGGTTGTATCTCTTGGTGAAGAAAGCCTTCCATTCCAATACATCTTTCTTATCTCTAAAAGGCATAAAGAAGGAAAGAACCCTATAGAACCTTCCTAACTATAGCTAGGGTTAAAAAAGCACCAGCTCTTTATGCTCTATCTGTGGGGATTACTACTAAAAGGTAGGGCAAAGGGATTGGTGCATCTTTTTCTAGAGGTAGTCAGTTTGGTACCAGAAAGATTGCTTGCACCTAGAGAAAATCCAGAATAGGGTAATTTGGAAGAAGCTGAATGAGGAATTAAAGATCGCGCTACTAAACAACTCCCCTAAGTTATGCCACATTTATATGCAAATGCTTCTCTTCTATTAATCAACTTCTTAATTCTCTGTTGCATAAATCAATATAACAGACTACATTGAGACCTGCAAAAAACAAAGGGCAAAAGACAGTAAGTAACCTATATCTTTGAACCAATCCAGTAACATGTAACATTGTAAAAGTAAACTCAAAGTCTCAAGGTAAGCTGTTACGTTGATTCATGCAACAGAGAATTAGGAAGTTGATCAATAAAAGAGGAGTATTTACATATAAGTGTTGGCATATCTTAGAGGAGTTGTTTAGTAGCGCGAGCCTTAATTCCTCATTCTGCTTCTTGTTCTGTCTTTTTCTTTCTTGAGTTCTTCCGGTGAAATAAGTCTCTAAAGATGTCAAATTTTGACACAAGGGGATGAGGACATTACTGCTTCCAAGTCCAATTGATCAACTGTGACGCCCCCACTTCTCCCTAAGGCGAACCAGAGGGTATCCGCGGGACGCCTGCCCAACTCTCGCCAGGACTCATGGCAATATCCGTTCAAGCTTAGTACAATACTATTCAACAACACTAGATAAGTAAGAAAGTGCGAAAAACTTCCAAACTTAACAATATATATAACGATTATCCAATCCTTACATCAAATTCCCAAAAGTTACATCAATACCCAAAATATACAACATCCAGGTACATCAAATATCCAAATCATACATTAGGTTCCCAAAAGTACAACCAATAAGAGGTCTAACCCAAAATACATTAGAAACCCTAAGCCAAAAGTGCATCAAAAGGGTTTCTCCAAGTCTCATTCCATGCCCAATCCTGTTAAGGAAAACAAATCTACAGGGTGAGCAAAACGCTCGTGAGACCAAGAACACACATGCAAGCACATAGTCCAAGTAACAAACCCAAATAACAGTTCAATAGATAAAGTACAAGTAATTGACAATTCCAATAAAATGTAAACAGAAATAATTCAAGGATATGGTAGCTCTCAGGAGCTAAGTTCTACTTGCTTTGCCAGGGTCATTCGTATACCTTCCCGCGGTGACTCTCCGTCAACCGGGTCGGTATTTCCATTCCGTAGATCTCTACTTACTTCTCATGTCCGTCCACCGTACATACCACTCCGGGCCCGCACGATATTTATAGGGCGATACTCCACGAGTATGCCAAGCGAGATCTCTCAAATAGATCAAACTTATCATGTAATCTCATGGTTCACCGAGGTTCCCGACCAAGCCCATGCCGGCTCGAGTCCCAAGGTCGGCATATGAGTTTGGGCGTCCCCCATGTAACATGTGAGCGTCGAGGAGATTCACTCCAGCGATGTATGCAGCCATAGCATACTATTTCATGTTATTCAAGCATTTGATAAATCCAAGCATTTGATAATTTCAAGCATTTGATATATTCCAGCATTTCAAGCATGAGTTATTCATTTCAAATGAGAACGAGTGCGATAAAGTACACACTCGACTCCATTTTCAAAATCTCAAATCATGGATAACAAGTAAGCATGTATCAAATTCACAGGATTTCAAGTAATCATGCACTTGACACTCACCAAGTAAACAAGGAAGAAATGTCACTTGAAGTTCAAGCATTCACCGTGGGATCCTCTTGAAGGTCCTCGTGCGAGCCTGAGCAATTAATAGTGAACTATCATTCATAAACCCCAATTATCACGCATGATTGTACGCTTGTACAATCCAAGAAAATTTCATGAAAGTGAGCCTAAATTACTCGCAAATCAAGGCTCAAAAGTGGCATTTTTAAAGCACAAGAAAATCAAGTTTTCATCTTTGAAATCAAGTGTAAAACGTTCAAGTGATATCGAGGGAAGAAGGAGAATTCGAAAAACTCCATTTCCTTAAGTTTCGAAAATTTCACCTTTGGTATGAGATCTTTGAAAAATCGTATCTCACTCTTTACAAGTCCAAAATTGGAAAACTTGGTACCATTGGAAACTTCTTCCAAAGTACTAAAATTTCCTAGAGTACACTTTCCCATGATTCCAAACGGAAGGTATCCAAAAATTGGCTCAAAGTCGCTGTTTAAAGGTTGCTAGACAGTTTCGGGGTTGGTTTTTCGCCAACTTTGGAAATTCGGTAAAATTCACAGAATTTGAACTAGCCTTTAAAATTTGAAACTCAATTAGAATTGCATTCAAATTTTTTTTTAAAAAAAGTGGAACAATAATCGGAGTTTTGAGCACCAAGTTATAGTAGCTCAAAGTTGCTGAAAAATTGAGACGGTTGGGCAAATTTCCAGATTTAAGTTACAAAATTTGGGACTTTGTTTGAGTATCGAAATGGACTCGGAATGGCACCAAAATTAGCAGTATTACACTACCATATAAGGGCTATTTCTCTATAAAAATTTCATAGAAAAATACGCATGGGAAGTCGGTTAACAAAACCACTAAAGTCCCAAGAAGTTCCAAGGCAAATCTGCCTTGGACTTCCGTTTTTCCGTTTTCAAGCATTTGGCCAAGGAAATTTCCTCAAACATGGTTCATTGGTGTAGAAAAGGTCTAATAGACATCCAAGATGTGTTTGATAGGTGATTAACACCAAGAATTTCGAAACAACAAGTCCCAATAAAGATTAAAGCTTTGAACTAGCCAAAAGAGGGTTTGAATTCACCGAGTCAGTTTGGGATTTCGGCCACAGCTCACTCAATTCAACTCAGAATTGAGCGTGGTTGGTGGTGATAAAAACTAGATTCATAAGGGTACAATTCTTTAGAAGAAATAGTTTTCAAAATCTGTCCACAACTAGCTCACATTTGAGCATCAATTCATTGCTCAAAACAGAGCTCCCAGTGTAGACGTGAAACAGGACAGTCATGTTTAAATGATTGGTACGGACTACTCAGGTGGAATCAGAACATGAATTTTATACTGTTGGAAATCTGGGAATGTCTAGTTTCCAGTGCCACAAACGGCACTCAATTTTGACATCGGAGTAAAATGTTATAGCCAAAACAAAAACACTGCCAGGGCAGTTACGGGAAAAATTTCCAGTTTTGCTGATTTCCGAAAACACATCATTTGGCCAACCAAATCAAGTTATTTTTTGATGAAACTTTCTACACAACCCACACAACATATATACATCATAACCAAGTCATTATAACCACGAAAATCACTCTAAAGTTCATGGACAACATAGGGGCAGAAATGAAAAATTTTCACCTTCACTCCCCTTTGAACTTTCATCCATAATATCACTCATTTCCACAAATTTAAGCACTAAATCAACATTAATATCATCAAAACATAACAAATCAGTCCATCCAACCATAGTGGGAGTTCATAGAACCCACACAATATTTTCCAACATAAATAAGACTACCCACATGCATGCATGAGCTTATAATTGCTATACTACTTCCATAAGACAAGATTTGAGTAGTGGATCATCACTTACTTCCTTAGATGAACCAAGCAGAAATTTTCGGTCCTAAGGTGCTCAAGAAAACCGTGGAAAGCAGCCCCCTTTTGTAGCTTAAGATGATCACCAAGTGATTAACTAAGTGTAGGTGAAATTTGAGGTGAATTGGAGGAAGTTTGATGAAGATTTGATGAAGGAATTTGAAGAACTCTTGAGTTGTTTTTCAAGTTTGATGGCCGGCTGTCTTAGTGAGGAGAGAGAGAGTGTTTGATCAAAAGTGAGGCTTCCTTGAGAAGCTTTAATGTGTGGCCCAAAATTAAGCAAAAGTCAACTCTCTCCCCGCCCGCGCACGCGCGCGTTTTGTGCTCAATTCCTCTCAGGTTTGTTTCACTTGTGCACTAAACCTCTAATGCACTTATATTCATACTATTATTATTCACTCTTAATGGTCAAAAAATGAAGGTCTAAAGTCCCTCAAATAATCGCGCGCGTAAAAACACGTACTTCCGATTTAAGCGCGATAAAGTGAAACTTTCAAGAAATTCTTATAACGATAGTATAACTAACTAACATTTGAACACTTAAACATAAAAAATATCTATTTCAAGACTAATGTACAAGTCTTCAAATCTCCAAGTCACTGTAATCTCAAATCGGCTATTGTCTCCAAACGCGTATTCACTATTCTCACTTACCGAGCTTCCAAGAAAATAAATTTTGAAACAAGTTACTTTAAAAATATAATTAAGCTATAGATCCATGTAATTAGGTCTAGAGAGGTTAGAAAATAATATTCGAGGCAATTGGCCAAATAAATAATTAAATGAGCTAGTAATAGGAGTTTAAAATAGGTAAATTTTTGCGAGTCCTCACATGAGTCGAGTATTAATTCCTCAATTAACCCTTCTCAATCTACCATTAATCATTCTTAACTCTCCAATATTAATACACTCCTGATTCAAGTATAGCCTCGAAAGACGTGCACTCATTGTTCCGAACTAAACGAATTTTTGAAAAGTGAATTTTTCAACAAAATGCTTAAAAATATAAAAGAGGCGTTGCTCCATATAAATGGATTTTAAATGGTTGAAATAAATAATTCGGAGAAAATGAGTAAATAGATATTTAAGTAAACTTGTAATATTCGATAAATAAGAAAATTTTCGGGTCCTCACATCGACTATCTAATGTTGGTGTTCCCTGAAATTTTGATGTTGTATATGAATCTTTTGCTGCATTGTCGCGGATGGTCTGGAAATGATATGAGGTAGAAGAATGAGGAAAGCGGGGGTCATTCCGCCCGAAGGTAGGACTAAGAGCGGTGCTTTTCTTGCAGCCCAACAGTTTAGGCTCTCTATCATAATATGGCACGAGGGGTGAAAGCTACTTCTTTAGATGAAAGTTGTGGCATTTGGGTTGTTGGAAGAGTTGACAGTCCCTAGGGTGATTGTTGAAAAGCAATCTCTTTCCCTTCATGCCGAGGAATCTCCTTTCCAATGGGGAATCACTCTAAGATAGCTCCCCCTTACACTGTGTAGTTTAGCCAACCAACTCCTCAAGGGAAGAAACTGATTGACAACATTGGGGCCTAGCCAATCTTTAAGTTAAGGCCCAAACCAAATGCCATGCCATTGATTATTTGTTTCAAAAGGCTATCAAACTAGATTTGAAAAGAAAAAGAACAAAATTAGTAAGCGTCAAAGAAAATGGATGCATGCCCTATTGGGAATCGTTAAAGGTTAGGTTGGTCATTGGGAATTTGACCCAAGAGGGACGGGATGCTAGGCAGGCTTTTTTTTTTCTCTTGTGTACGGTCCTTTGTTTGAACGATCCTTCTTCAATCATACACACTTCTTCAATCTCTTCTTCCTTTGGTTTGTGTTTATCTTCCGGAAAATGAGCCAGTCAATCTGCTAATGCTTACCCCTTGAGTGCTTTTGGTCTTTTAACCGAGATGTCAAATTCTTACACAAGGGGATGAGGGCATTACTGCTTTCAAGTCCAGTTGAATTAGAGAAGCAACTCTTCCTTAAAAGCTATAGAAGGAGTCTTATAGCTCTATTAAAGACCACAAGGAAGAGTATAGATACATAAGAGGAGCCAATTCAACATCTTCATAGCACTCAGGCTTCAATCCCTTTGCGTGAGCATGTTCTTTAGCTTGTCTCCCTATCAACTTGATCACAGAAAGGTTGTTCTAAGAGGAATGAGCCGCCCCAGAAAGCATTCATAATGGTTAGTTGGGCTTTTCCTACCTGGCTTCTGGCTTAATAGCCTCTCTTATGGCCCAAGTTTTGCTTTATAATCTGGCATGCTGAGTGAAGGGTTTGGCTCCTACATGTGGCTCGTCTGTGATAACTTTTTCAGATTTGCGTGAACTAGTGGACTGATCACTAAGTAGGGATACTCTCTCTACCATGAGCTGAACCCTTTCAAAGCTGGTTAAGAATAGGCACCACTATCAAGACCGACGAGCGGTCCATGGAGTTGCATCCTTACTCACCTGGTCCATGCACATCGCTCTCTCCAGATGGTTGGCAGAGCTCGATGCTTTCTCATCCTCAGCTTTCTCTTTTTCTTCATCCTAATCCTTTGTGTCGGTTGATCTGTAGCATGGACAGATTTTGAAGTGCAGAGTAATAGCTGAAAGTAATTAATGTCAATAATACAACACTACCTGAACAGTTTTAATTGCTTTATGAATATCAGCAAGCATAGGGTTGTGACTTTAGGTGACTTGGTAGTAATTTTTTTTAGGAGTTTGCAATGAAATCTTTAATGCTGATGTTTTGATAGTAGGATCTTTGCCAAAGTTATTTAGTTTCTCCTCCATATTGCTCAAGAAATTGATCATTCCCTTTGTGGCTAATTCCAAAGCAGATAATTTCTGAGTTGTGCTAATTATGAAGGTCACCAAGAGTTCATCTACTTTGAGAACTTTAGTGAACTTCTTTATTTGATTTAAGTGTTTCTTTAAATGATTGAGAATTGTTTCATAAATCCATCAAATGTTTCTTTCAAAGACCCTCTTATATTCTTAATTCATCGTTTTTTGATTCTACTTCCTCAATCTCATCAAATTGCTCTTCTTCTCAAACTTCACATCCTTATCTTATTGCTCTTCTTCTTCACTATCTTCGATCTCCACTACTTTCACTTTTCCTTTTCCAAATTACATAGTGGCCTTTCTTTTTCCCTTTCTAGATTCTTTAGGATCAGTAGTGTACAAACTTCTTTTAAATACATTATTCCTATTGAAGATAGAGAGAGTTCTTTTTGCAATGTAGGCACATGAAAATTATCAAATGCTGTTGTCAAAAAGTACCCAAACCCAGGTGATCTCCACATTTTGGCTTTCTTCTCCATCATTAATTATAGCATCAAGTGTCCAAAGTTCAAGTTCTTTTGCTTCAAAATCATGTAAAGGAAATATAGATCTATGTGTTGAATTTGGTCAAAATGAATCCTTTCTTAATAGTTGACATGGGCTAGGTGAACAAGTAATAAAACCTAATTATTGGCTACTGTAAGTATATAGATCGAATCGAGTACAGAGATAATGAAGGTCATTCCTACAAGGAACCTTGTTAACTAGTGATTGATTAAAGCAATGAAACTAGGGATGGCAATGGGGGCGGGTGCCCGCGGGGCTCTCGGGGCGGGGGTTGGGGCGGGGGGTGGGGCGGGGACGGGGGGGAATTATTTCCCCCCGCTTAGAAACGGGGCTGGGGAGTATACCCCCGCCCCACCCGCAAAAAAAAAAAAAATATATATAAATATATATAATATGTAAGTTAATTAGTTATAAACTTATGATAATGATATTATTAGTTAGATGTATTATATAATGTATATTAGTTTATGTAATATAATTGATATTATCAATTATATGAATAATTATGCATGTCTACTAATAGAATTTATTAATTAGTTATACTAAATTTACTAATACATTTATACTAAATTTCTAATTACACTTAATATAATAACACTTTTTTCTCAAAAAAAAGCACAAACACAATAAAGAATTAGTGATTGCATTTGTACTAAAAGTGAAAACTTGACTATTTTAGTTATATTTATTTCATCATATTGGATTGTATTCAAATAACTTCTGTTTGATTGTTTTTATGAGTTTCAATTGTAAAATTACTGTCGCGCCCCACTTTTTGATTGAGAATGTGTGATGTGTGAAATGTGGTGTGAACGTGTGCAAAATGAAAAGTAAAAGGCCATGGGACTTTGGAAAGCGACGATTTGGCCAAATGAAATTTTAAAAAGGGGTTTTTAAATATGAAAACGGAGTCGCCACTTGGTATAGATTTGGGGTGTACCAAGTCACCCAAAAAGTGTTTTTTAAAGACAAAGTAGTAAAACCCTTTTTAAAATGACTCCTAGTCCACGTAAGCCAAAGAAAAAGGTTCGGGGGTCACGTTTGACAAAAGGGAAGGCAAGGATAGAATCCAAGGCACCCCTTTGACCTAGCCAAGGCTAGTTGCGCGACTTAACCTTACCTTTCCTAATTTTCTACCCAATATATGTTCGCACGTTGGATATGACTATATGAATGCAAACGGAAAGAAAAATGCAATCCTAAATTCTACGATGTCTCTCGTGAGGCTTTTGGTCCCAAACCACATGAATTGTGGCGGCCAACAAAGGAAAACCCCATAGAGGTCGATTAATGCAAATGAGACTCAAATGTGCAAGTGTGGAAGTGTATGAAAGAAATTAAAAATCCAAGTGTTTGTGTGCAAGTGTATGAAAAGGTGCACGTGTGCAATTGTATGAAAATTCCAAGTGTTTGTGTGCAAGTGTATGAAATATAGTGATAAGTGCATATAGGTGTAATTAAATGCAATTTTGTGAGTAGAAATCAAAATGAACAATAAGGAAAGGAAAATGTGAATTGAAAAGAATGAGTGAGTGATAAATGAGAATGAATGAACCTAAGGGAATGCATCAGGTCGGGTATGGGAATGACTCCTAACTTGTCGACTTCGATTTTCCCTTTGATTAGAAGGCAAAACTAGCGTGCTAAGGCTATCGAATAGCCACACTCGCTCGTTTCCCTTATCAGAAGGGGACCCTCAAGCAAATGGACCCTACAACTATCATGATATGCAAAAATCCTAAAATGAAGGGAAAGGGGGTTCGAGGAGCATGCCAAGTGATAAAACTAAGAAAAATACATGATATGTGGTGAACAAGCAAATGATATGCTAATGAGGGGAAATCTCTAAGGGTCTAGCGTTGGACTAGCCCATTCTATGAATTCCGACTAGCGTTGGACTAGCGGAAACGTACATTCATCCATTCCATTCATTCATGGCTATGAAAGCAAGTAGACATGCCAAAACACTCGTAAACACGTAACACGTAGCACTTAGCATGCTCGACTAGATGCAAGAGCCTAATAAAGCAATTGAACATGTAGCAACAAAAGCAAGCAACCAAGGGGAAGGGGAAATGGACCAGATGCTCTCCGAGCACTATCTATTACAAGCCAAGAGGTGTACACATACCCCATAAAAGCATAAAGGGGAAGGGGAAATGGACCAGATGCTCTACGAGCCCTATCTATTACAAGCCAAGAGGTGTACACATACCCCATAAAAACATAAATAAAAGTGAAAGCAAGTAAATGCACGCAAGGAGGTAAGGAAAGCGAAGTAGACAGGCATATCCACATAACACATAGGAGCACGTAGGGTCAACTGAAGTGCAAATGAGGGATAGAGTGTACCTCCCTTGAATTGACGCCCCAATGAAGTGAAATTATTCAATTACCCTCCAAAATAATAAAAAGGTCAAGGCACCACTTTATTTAAAAAAATTAAAAGAAATGGGCAAAACAAAGCTTACTTAGCCATAAAGTCCCTAAAGTCATAACTTAAGTGCAATTTAAACTAAGCATAGTAGTTAATTGAAGCAAACAAGCAATGAAGTTGCACAAATTAAAATTAACAAGGACCAAAATGATGAAATTCTCTAATTGATTGGGCCATAGCAGGACAAGGGGAGACTTGGGGGCCAGAGTGAAATTTTAGAAAATGAATTCATGCAATCTCCATGCAATCTACGTAGACAAAAAGCTTATTAAACTTCAAAGAAAAACTGCTGCACTTTGCCTTCAAACCAAAACAGACTTTTCAATTCAAATACACAACCTTGGATAGATATTTTTCAACCCAAAGCCACAACTTCAAGCCAAGTAATGGACCACACAATGATCACAACCCAAATGACCATAAAACATAGAAATGTATCGTCCCAAAGTTCTGAAAAATAAATGCAGAAATGGTCTCGGTAACCAGATTTTCTTTTCATAGAGCGGACCAGATTTTGGTTCATAGACAAAGCTTTGATTAAATATTTTTTAGCCCAACATCACAACTCTAAACTAAGTAACAAACTACCTGGTAATCACAATCCCAATGACCAGAAAACTTGGGAAAAGATCATGCGAAAATTCTGAGGGAGACAAAAAACAAAACTGGTTCGACACAAATGGTTGCAAATTTCAGCAAAGCATTCGAACATGATTCAGATACTTCAGTCCCCAAACATGCATACCCAACACCAAATCATTCCATTCCTTCCCCAAACACAAGATCAAAACATGACTGAAGTGCAGAACTTAACCACTAACGAAAGGAAAGGAAACGCAGCAGCGAAAAGAAAGAAAAGAACATGTAGCGGCTTTCCCTTGCTGCATTTTTAAACTCCAGATTTCAGAACCCCAAGGACAGCTTTGTTCAAAACAGAAAATGTTGGCCAAAATCATAGTGTGAAACCAAACCACAAGGCCCATAACTTCAACGATCAAACAAGCAAGAAAGATAACAGGAACTGATGCAGCAAAACAAAGACAAAATCTGGACAGGATGTTCATGCAAAATGATTTGGTAATCTGAAATTCATTTTCCAGTAAAGCATTCGGCCATAGCTTAAGCATTTCAGCCTTCAAACATACAAAACCAACGCCCCTTGTCTAATTTTCCTTTCTAACATATGGTCAACCAGTAAACTAGATGACCGAAGCTTGTGGTGAACAAGTGTAGGTAAGAAAAAACAGCAAAGGAGCATGCGAAAACCTTTCCATTTCTGCTGCAAACATTTTAGAAGCTCCAATTTATAGACAAAATGCACAAAAACTGATTCTTTCGCGATTCAACTCACAGATATCACCAATCATCAATCTTAGCATGAATCAAACAAAATTTATCTAAACTTCAGCAAACTCCACAGAAAGACCCAGGCGAAGAAAACAAAAAATGACCACAGCAAATGGTTGGCAATGTCGGTTCCATACTAAGCAAACCCAAGTGGCAAAACAGGAGGTGAGAACTGCAAAACTTTACTACGTTTCAACCTTAATCGACATGACACAAGCCAAACAAACATATCAGTTCCATTGTGAATTCTAATCCCAACAACCAAACTTAAACCAGCCCATAGAAATAAAAGAAAGGCGGCGATGGACCACCGACCGTCATGTTGCAAGAAAAAGGTATCAACCCACAATTAAAGAAGACAGCTTCTAAGTATAAAAAGATAAAAGTGTTACCTTTAACTACAAGATGAACCGGAGAATGACTGTGAAAGGATTGGGATGACTCTGCTCGGTCTTCGGAGGACCGTCAATGAAGGATGGTGGTGACCGTTGGTTCCACTACTCCTCTAGTTTCTTTCTTTTGCTGTCTTCCAGCTTTGGCCGCTGCCCCTTCACTCTTTCCTCTTGCTCTCGGCTCCACTATCTCAACTTTCTTCCTGTTTATCTCTGCCCCTCACTCAGACCTTTCCATTTTTTCTTAGCCGTGAACTCCCTTCTCATCCCCAAAACCCTTGCTCAATTTTTCTTTCAGCCCGTCGATGCTCTCTTCTTCCCCAAAACTCTCTCGTCACTCTTCCCCCCTTTTCCTGGTTTCTTTCCCTTTTCTCCCGTGAACTCTCTCAGCCGCGCCTCCTTTTTCTTCTCTTGCCGTTTCAAACTCTCTCCCCCCCTGGTTTCTAGCCGTCACTCCCCAGCTTTTTCTTTTGCTGTTTTTTCCCTTTCCTCCCCGTCAGCCCCTCTAGTCTACAGCCGCCATCCTTCGTATCTTCTCTCCCAGATTCCCCTAAACTATCCCTGCTTTCTCTTTTTGTTTTTGCCGTCACCAAAACCTCCCCCCAAAACTCCTCCTTTGTTTTTTCCTTTTTTGCTCTTCTTTTGCTCGATGCTCTCTCTTCGTCCGTTAATGCTCTCCAAAAAACCCCCTGCTCACCCGAAAAAACTCCCCTTGCGGCTGTGGTTTTCTTTGCTCTTTTATATTCACTTCCCAATCTCCTAAACCTGCTCTCAATGGTGAGGATGAAGGCTTGTCCTTCCCTTTCCATCCAGCCATCCGATGGCTATTGAAATTGTACTTTGCACGCTGCAAAAAGTTGCAGCGTGCATGCTGCGATAATATTTTTTTTTTTTTTTTTAACACAACTTGATAATTACAGAAATGATAAAATAAAATATAAACAATAATAATAACAAAGTTACACAAACCAGGTAATAATAATAACAAAACAAAAATAATTTTAAACAAAAAACTAAACAAAAATGGCCATTTTTAATTTTTTTTCACATTTTTCTTTTTTTCTTTTCCATTGTTTTTTCTTTTCTTTTCCCTAAATAAACCAAACAAAAATAAAAGATAAATTAAGTAGAAATGACTAAAATAGATAAACAAAAACAAAATTGCTATTTTTCCTTTTTCCTTTTTTCCTTTTTCATTCATTTTTCCTTTTTCTTTTTTTTTCCTTTTTTTTCTTTTCAAGAAATTCTATGCTAAAAACTTAAAAATAAAAATAAAACTAAAAACTAAAAATCGAATAAAACTAACACGACAAATAAAAAAACTAAAAATAAACAGTAAATGAAATTACACCAAAAATTTGGTGTCTACAGTTTGCCCCTCTTTGTCTGAGTTTTGAAAAAAACTTGAGACAAAGAAGTAGACACCAAATACTTACCTGCATTATTCGGCTGCAAAATGATTCCAACGAACAAGAATTCTAAAAACGGGACTGACCCGAACATGAATGTAAAAATGGGATAGACCCGAACAGAAACAGAAATTTAAATTTGGGATAGACCCACGGGATAGACCCGGACAGAAATGTAAAATTGGGATAGACCCACGGGATAGACCCGGACAGAAATGTAAAAATAGATGAATTGAAGTGAGATGGAGTGTTGGTGGGATGAAAACATGCACATTAGTGAGATAGGCTCGATGCTAACAGCGGTAGGATGAAAACACGCACGTTAGTGAGATAGACTCGATGCTAACGGCGGTAGAATGAAACACGCACGTTAGTGAGATAGACTCGATGCTAACGGCGGAATGAAAACACGCACGTTAGTGAGATAGACTCGATGCTAACGGCGGTAGAAATGAGAACACGCACGTTAGTGAGATAGACTCGATGCTAACGGTGGTTGAATTAAAACCAATCCCAGCATGACTTTTGTGAAGTTGGCGGCACAAAATCCAGGCCCAACGTAATCTTGTGATAGTTGGCGGCACAAAATCCAGGCCCAACGTGATAAAGTGAGGTTGGCGGCACGAAGTCCAGGCCCAACGGGATCTTGTGAGGTTGGTGGCACGGAAACCAAGCCCAACGTGATAAAGTGAGGTTGGCGGCACGAAGTCCAGGCCCAACGGGATCTTGTGAGGTTGGTGGCACGGAAACCAAGCCCAACGTGATAAAGTGAGGTTGGCGGCACTAAATCCAGGCCCAACGTAATCTTGTGAAGTTGGTGGCACGGAAACCAAGCCCAACGTGATAAAGTGAGGTTGGCGGCACGAAACTCAGGCCCAACGTAATATTTGGAACGTTGGCGGCATAAAGTCCAGGCCCAACGTGATTTTTGGAATGTTGGCGGCACGAAATCCAGGCCCAACTTGATGTTTGAAATGTTGGCGGCACAAAATCCAGGCCCAACTTAATCTTGTGATAGTTGGCGGCACAAAATCCAGGCCCAACGTAATAAAGTGAATGGTCAGCGGGATAAGACCCAGTCCTACCATCCAATTGGTCAAGAACTTGAATTTGATTTGTCAGGAATCAAGAAATTTGATTTTCCAAGTAACAAAAACTTGAATTTTGATTTTTGATTTTTGACTTTTGAATTTTCTGATTTTTCGAGAGAATTTTTTTTCAAAAATAATTTGCCCCAGTGTAGGGCCTTCTCTTTCCCTTCTTTCTTCTCTTTCTTCGGCATCGCCCTTCCACAACTCAGAAGCTCTTTCGTCGATTTCGGCTATGAATACCTGCACAAGGGGCTTACATGCACTTCAAATTTTCATGAAAAGGGCAGCGTGATTGACTTGAAAAATACATTATTTGATTCTTGGACGAAATCCTCAATTGGATTACACAAATATTTGCCCCTGTGTGGGCTTATTTTGTGAAATCTCATAAACAAAAATTTGCCCCAGTATGGGCCCACTTGACTTCAAAAATTTTGCTTGGATGACGCTCCATTTGTTTGAACAAAGTAAGCATAGCATGTGAAGAAAATTGAAATGTCTTGCTTAAACTCATATAGCAAAATTCATGATGAATATTTCCAAGATAACACCAAATTCAAGAAGATTTCTTCCTCACTTTTAGCATCGGTGCTTTGGGTAATGGGTCACCATTTCCAGTTGGCTCATCTTTCAGGACCAATCAAGTGACTTTATTTTTGATTTTGCGGTGGTTAAGGGAAATGAGAGGCTAAGATTTATCTGGCTCTTGTGCTCAAAAAAGTAATCCATTCAACATCACATCTTAGTGAAAGTAAAGAGTTTGTCACCCTTATTTCTTAAGAAAACTTAGTCAACGTATAAGCTTCATGGGCTTGCAAAATTTTGGGTAGAAATGATAGCTAAACATGTGAAAACTGGTTATATCCTTATGATCACAAATGATTGATGGATTTCTTATAAGCATAATCCTTACTTTGGGTTGTCATGAAGAAATAAGTCAACGATGGACTTTATTGGCTTGTAATTTGGCTTGAAAACGACAGCTAAAGAAATAATTTTCAAGGACATTGCACCGAAGATCGCGTTTTTCTCAAAATTACCCTCATTTTGGACTCCAAGATCTTGGACTTTGTTTGACTTTTTGTCATCACTCAACAGGGTCTTTCGGCATCAAATCTTTTTGCACATTTCTTTTCCATTCATTTCGCTCATTTTTCTTTTCTTTTTCCCCCTTCGCGGGGTTTCACATGAAGAGCAGTGTCAACCTCACACCTAATCAATTCAGAATACAGCAAAAATTTTCGACATCAGAAATTTTCTTGACAGGGCCATTGCAAAGAACAGAAGTCAGGGCTTTCGGCTTTTGTACTGGGGTCAGGTGGGGTGCTTAGAAAAGTTAAGGCTTGAAAACGGATTTCAAAAGTGGTTTGAAGAATCTGAGATCGCATTGTTGCGCCAAACCCTATTTTAGGGTAAAATCAGAATTTGCCTCAGTTTTTGCTCAATTGAGGCTTTTCACTTTCATTTCCTTTCTTTTTTGACTTTTCGGCCTTTTGCCATTTTTGAACTTTCACAAAATTTGCCCCAGTTTATTTTTGAACTGAGGTTCTCTTTTCTTCCTTTGCCTTTTGATTTTGTGGCTTTTCACTTTTCCACTTCTTGAAATTTTCCTTTTTCAACCAACTTGCCCCAGTGTGGGGTTTGCGATTCTCAGGGGTTGCCAAACGAAATATTTTATTCTGAAGGCTCAAAAGGGATAACTAGGGATAGAATGCTTGATTGGAAAAGAAGAGGGCCTGACTTTTATTCCATTCCTTACAATAACTCTGAAAGGAAACATTCATTAATGGGAAATTTTTAGCATGTACCTGAATTAACTGATTGAGGAAAACCCTTGTTCATCCATATTTGTGAAACATAGGCGATCCACGCGGACAAATCCCTTCCTTTTCTCTTTTTTCAAAATTCGGAACCCAAGTGGAGTCAATTTTCCCCAATTTGCGGTTCCCTCCTTATTCGAGCATTTTTGCTTTTCCCCTTTCCTTTTTCTTTTTAAAATTTCCCAATCTCCTTCCCCAATGCGGGGTACGACCATGAGTGCATTAGAAAAGAACCACCAATTTTAGCTCAAAATGGGGATGCAAGGGGTGATCAGTGTTTAGGTTGTAGAAACGACGGCCAAAGCATCATTCTTACACCTCATGACAACCAAAGTAACGAAACGGTTATTGAAAATCCATTCCCCTATTTGATATTTGAAAATTTTCCAACATAGGGTAGTGATCATTAGGGCTCTTATTTGAAACGAAATTATTCTTTCATAGGCTCAAATGGGAGAGCAAGTGATAAAAATCTGTATAGGTAGAGAAAAGAATGCTCGAAGTATCACTCCAAATTTTCCAAACGAATAAGGATGATGCACATTTCTGCTTTCACTTAGATGTGATTGAATCGATTAAACACAATGGATATTTTCAAGCAAAGATGGCCCCAATTTGCGATTTATCAATCAATGTGACTGATTTTATTTTGGGGTTCAGTGAAGGAAAAAAGATATCTCATTGGGCCTTCTGAATGACCTCTTTTAATTCTGAACACTCTTATTGTGAATTTTCAGGTCGGAGGTTGAAAAAATCCCAATTTAGTCTTATTTCTTAAAATTCATCATGAAATCTCCAATGAATAAGAATAAAGAATGAAATGTACATAAATATACACAAAACAATGATTGTCCAAAAAATTTATTGCTGAAAAAGTTTGAAACAAAATTTCTCATTCAATTACGATACAAATGAGAAGAGAGAAAATTGTAAAGAGCTCCACATATACACTTTTTGTCTCCTTTTTCAAATATACAAAATTTTCCTTTGGAAAACAATTACAACATTTCTCAGAGAGTTTTCATCGTAGGACCCGCCCAAGAATCAAATAACACTTGTAATCTTCAAACTTCATTGGATTAAAATTATCATCAGATATAGAAGAATATTTCCGTCTTATTGAAATATTTTTATGAATGCAAGGGAGGGGGGAAACAAAAGAAAAATACCCCGAGTTAGTAGACAAAACTGCAAAATCGGTATGCATGTCCTATGGGGGGAACCCTTTTTATGCCAAGGGTAGGCCTAGCATGAAAATGCAATCCTCTAAGGTAGGCACCATACCATACCTGATGGATCTGATCAACTCATTGAGCGAAAAATAATTTTGAAAGAATTTGGTCAATTGGGGTGACGAGAGATTTGTCAAAATGAGGTCAACGTCCGAATAGATTGATCACCTTTGATTTGCAAAAGGCACGGGTTTGACCTTGACGAACCTCCCATCGAAAAGATTGGAATTCGTTTTAACAAATTTTCTCAGTGAATTACGGGTCAAAACCCTAATTGATCAAATGATTGGATGCAATGGACGATTTTTCAAAATTGACTAGATCTCCCAATTTGAAATTTGACAATGAAATCCTAATAGGGCAAATGGGTTGAATGACATTGACAATTTATTTAAAATCGACCGAATTACCCTAAAAGGGAAACAGGTCAAATGAATTGAATGAAATTTATCCGAAATTAATCAGATCACCCTAAAAGGGGCAAATTGATCAAATAGATTGAACGAAACATGATTTATTCAAAATCGGCTCGGCTGCCCTAAAAATGGGTAAATTGGTCAAATGAATGAAATTGAATGAATTGGCAAAATGGATTGGTTGAATTGTCCGGCCATTGGTCATTTCAAAATTATTGAAGTGCATTAGTCTATGACCTTCTAAAAATCAAATTTTGGCCTCAATTTATTTTCGTCTCAATAGGAGGAATCATTTGTGAACTTCTTCAAATTAATGTCCTTCACGCAAGGGATTTTTACCAATTTTTGATAAAATGGCCAAAAAGTGATTATTAGATGTTCATATTCCAAAAGATCACTCTATGAACATGATCGGATCCTACCTTACCTTGTGCACTACCCCTTTGGATGGTACGAGAAAGGTAAACGTGCAAGTCTCATTTGGATTATATATCCGAGACATGGGGTGGTTTATTCCTAACACGGGATCCCCTAAATGGCATTCCCTTTCTATGGTTAATGCATGATGCCAGTTTATTAAAGCAATGTAAATATGCAACAAATATGGCCTAAAGGATATAAATAATGCAACGGGGGGAAAAGGTCTAAACATGAAATGTATTTACTGAAAAGTAAGTGCAAAGACTGAAATTTAGACATGTGAGCTATCTAGTGGGTGAGCCACTAAAAGAGTGCCAAAAGGGCCTCTTATTGCTAAGGCATATGAATGCAAGCCAGGAAAACAAAAGAATGGTTAGTGCAATTGATAGTACACATAACACATTGGGAGCAATTAAGAAAAGAAATACAATAAAGCAAGTAAAAGGGGTGGAACCCCTTCCCTCGTGCCTAATGTGCTTAAAATAGGGTGAGGCCGACTCTAACCTAGGAAAGTTCTAACATGGATGCATGAGGTTTGGGTTCACTAATGCAACTAGACTCGATAAGTCTCGGCTCCCAAGCCTTCAGACCTAAAGGCGAAGGGTCATCACTCCCAGGGCCTTTGATCGGTGGCTCGAGTGATCCCTTAGGTAGCGCTATGGGCGCAGAGCACACCAGCCGCCTACCCAAGGCGATCGATCCTAATCCTACAAGGCGGTGTGGGAAACGCCCACGAAAAACAAAATAAAATGGGATAAAAGCAAGTAAACGTGCACGTATGAAGTGTTCCCCTATTTTGAGGGAAGGGGTGAGAACCACGCGAGGCTCTAAAGGTGACACACCCCCCCAAATGCAATGCAAGCGCGAGATAAATAAGTAAACATACATCCAATCAACCAATCACACGTACGTGAGTGAGGGAATAGTTGGATACGCGCGCGAGGCAAAAGGCCCTAAAAAGGAAAATGCAACCCTAATATCCAAATGCAATGCATAAAAAGGGTAGAAAAAGGAAACGAATGGCTAAGTCAAATGCTTGGACCCACTTAGGAAGTCCCCAGTGGAGTCGCCAACTGTCGCGCCCCACTTTTGATTGATGTGAATGTGTGATGTGTGTGTGAAGTGTGGTGTGAACGTGTGCAAAATGAAAAGTAAAAAGGCCATGGGACTTTGGAAAGCGACGATTTGGCCAAATGAAATTTTAAAAAGGGTTTTTTAAATATGAAAACGGAGTCGCCACTTGGTATAGATTTGGGGTGTACCAAGTCACCCAAAAAGTGTTTTTTAAAGACAAAGTAGTAAAACCCTTTTTAAAACGACTCCTAGTCCACGTAAGCCAAAGAAAAAGGTTCGGGGGTCACGTTTGACAAAAGGGAAGGCAAGGATAGAATCCAAGGCACCCCTTTGACCTAGCCAAGGCTAGTTGCGCGACTTAACCTTACCTTTCCTAATTTTCTACCCAATATATGTTCGCACGTTGGATATGACTATATGAATGCAAAACGGAAAGAAAAATGCAATCTTAAATTCTACGATGTCTCTCGTGAGGCTTTTGGTCCCAAACCACATGAATTGTGGCGGCCAACAAAGGAAAACCCCATAGAGGTCGATTAATGCAAATGAGACTCAAATGTGCAAGTGTGGAAGTGTATGAAAGAAATTAAAAATCCAAGTGTTTGTGTGCAAGTGTATGAAAAGGTGCACGTGTGCAATTGTATGAAAATTCCAAGTGTTTGTGTGCAAGTGTATGAAATATAGTGATAAGTGCATATAGGTGTAATTAAATGCAATTTTGTGAAGTAGAAATCAAAATGAACAATAAGGAAAGGAAAATGTGAATTGAAAAGAATGAGTGAGTGATAAATGAGAATGAATGAACCTAAGGGAATGCATCAGGTCGGGTATGGGAATGACTCCTAACTTGTCGACTTCGATTTTCCCTTTGATTAGAAGGCAAAACTAGCGTGCTAAGGCTATCGAGTAGCCACACTCGCTCGTTTCCCTTATCAGAAGGGGACCCTCAAGCAAATGGACCCTACAACTATCATGATATGCAAAAATCCTAAAATGAAGGGAAAGGGGGTTCGAGGAGCATGCCAAGTGATAAAACTAAGAAAAATACATGATATGTGGTGAACAAGCAAATGATATGCTAATGAGGGGAAATCTCTAAGGGTCTAGCGTTGGACTAGCCCATTCTATGAATTCCGACTAGCGTTGGACTAGCGGAAACGTACATTCATCCATTCCATTCATTCATGGCTATGAAAGCAAGTAGACATGCCAAAACACTCGTAAACACGTAACACGTAGCACTTAGCATGCTCGACTAGATGCAAGAGCCTAATAAAGCAATTGAACATGTAGCAACAAAAGCAAGCAACCAAGGGGAAGGGGAAATGGACCAGATGCTCTCCGAGCACTATCTATTACAAGCCAAGAGGTGTACACATACCCCATAAAAGCATAAAGGGGAAGGGGAAATGGACCAGATGCTCTACGAGCCCTATCTATTACAAGCCAAGAGGTGTACACATACCCCATAAAAACATAAATAAAAGTGAAAGCAAGTAAATGCACGCAAGGAGGTAAGGAAAGCGAAGTAGACAGGCATATCCACATAACACATAGGAGCACGTAGGGTCAACTGAAGTGCAAATGAGGGATAGAGTGTACCTCCCTTGAATTGACGCCCCAATGAAGTGAAATTATTCAATTACCCTCCAAAATAATAAAAAGGTCAAGGCACCACTTTATTTAAAAAAATTAAAAGAAATGGGCAAAACAAAGCTTACTTAGCCATAAAGTCCCTAAAGTCATAACTTAAGTGCAATTTAAACTAAGCATAGTAGTTAATTGAAGCAAACAAGCAATGAAGTTGCACAAATTAAAATTAACAAGGACCAAAATGATGAAATTCTCTAATTGATTGGGCCATAGCAGGACAAGGGGAGACTTGGGGGCCAGAGTGAAATTTTAGAAAATGAATTCATGCAATCTCCATGCAATCTACGTAGACAAAAAGCTTATTAAACTTCAAAGAAAAACTGCTGCACTTTGCCTTCAAACCAAAACAGACTTTTCAATTCAAATACACAACCTTGGATAGATATTTTTCAACCCAAAGCCACAACTTCAAGCCAAGTAATGGACCACACAATGATCACAACCCAAATGACCATAAAACATAGAAATGTATCGTCCCAAAGTTCTGAAAAATAAATGCAGAAATGGTCTCGGTAACCAGATTTTCTTTTCATAGAGCGGACCAGATTTTGGTTCATAGACAAAGCTTTGATTAAATATTTTTTAGCCCAACATCACAACTCTAAACTAAGTAACAAACTACCTGGTAATCACAATCCCAATGACCAGAAAACTTGGGAAAAGATCATGCGAAAATTCTGAGGGAGACAAAAAACAAAACTGGTTCGACACAAATGGTTGCAAATTTCAGCAAAGCATTCGAACATGATTCAGATACTTCAGTCCCCAAACATGCATACCCAACACCAAATCATTCCATTCCTTCCCCAAACACAAGATCAAAACATGACTGAAGTGCAGAACTTAACCACTAACGAAAGGAAAGGAAACGCAGCAGCGAAAAGAAAGAAAAGAACATGTAGCGGCTTTCCCTTGCTGCATTTTTAAACTCCAGATTTCAGAACCCCAAGGACAGCTTTGTTCAAAACAGAAAATGTTGGCCAAAATCATAGTGTGAAACCAAACCACAAGGCCCATAACTTCAACGATCAAACAAGCAAGAAAGATAACAGGAACTGATGCAGCAAAACAAAGACAAAATCTGGACAGGATGTTCATGCAAAATGATTTGGTAATCTGAAATTCATTTTCCAGTAAAGCATTCGGCCATAGCTTAAGCATTTCAGCCTTCAAACATACAAAACCAACGCCCCTTGTCTAATTTTCCTTTCTAACATATGGTCAACCAGTAAACTAGATGACCGAAGCTTGTGGTGAACAAGTGTAGGTAAGAAAAAACAGCAAAGGAGCATGCGAAAACCTTTCCATTTCTGCTGCAAACATTTTAGAAGCTCCAATTTATAGACAAAATGCACAAAAACTGATTCTTTCGCGATTCAACTCACAGATATCACCAATCATCAATCTTAGCATGAATCAAACAAAATTTATCTAAACTTCAGCAAACTCCACAGAAAGACCCAGGCGAAGAAAACAAAAAATGACCACAGCAAATGGTTGGCAATGTCGGTTCCATACTAAGCAAACCCAAGTGGCAAAACAGGAGGTGAGAACTGCAAAACTTTACTACGTTTCAACCTTAATCGACATGACACAAGCCAAACAAACATATCAGTTCCATTGTGAATTCTAATCCCAACAACCAAACTTAAACCAGCCCATAGAAATAAAAGAAAGGCGGCGATGGACCACCGACCGTCATGTTGCAAGAAAAAGGTATCAACCCACAATTAAAGAAGACAGCTTCTAAGTATAAAAAGATAAAAGTGTTACCTTTAACTACAAGATGAACCGGAGAATGACTGTGAAAGGATTGGGATGACTCTGCTCGGTCTTCGGAGGACCGTCAATGAAGGATGGTGGTGACCGTTGGTTCCACTACTCCTCTAGTTTCTTTCTTTTGCTGTCTTCCAGCTTTGGCCGCTGCCCCTTCACTCTTTCCTCTTGCTCTCGGCTCCACTATCTCAACTTTCTTCCTGTTTATCTCTGCCCCTCACTCAGACCTTTCCATTTTTTCTTAGCCGTGAACTCCCTTCTCATCCCCAAAACCCTTGCTCAATTTTTCTTTCAGCCCGTCGATGCTCTCTTCTTCCCCAAAACTCTCTCGTCACTCTTCCCCCCTTTTCCTGGTTTCTTTCCCTTTTCTCCCGTGAACTCTCTCAGCCGCGCCTCCTTTTTCTTCTCTTGCCGTTTCAAACTCTCTCCCCCCCTGGTTTCTAGCCGTCACTCCCCAGCTTTTTCTTTTGCTGTTTTTTCCCTTTCCTCCCCGTCAGCCCCTCTAGTCTACAGCCGCCATCCTTCGTATCTTCTCTCCCAGATTCCCCTAAACTATCCCTGCTTTCTCTTTTTGTTTTTGCCGTCACCAAAACCTCCCCCCAAAACTCCTCCTTTGTTTTTTCCTTTTTTGCTCTTCTTTTGCTCGATGCTCTCTCTTCGTCCGTTAATGCTCTCCAAAAAACCCCCTGCTCACCCGAAAAAACTCCCCTTGCGGCTGTGGTTTTCTTTGCTCTTTTATATTCACTTCCCAATCTCCTAAACCTGCTCTCAATGGTGAGGATGAAGGCTTGTCCTTCCCTTTCCATCCAGCCATCCGATGGCTATTGAAATTGTACTTTGCACGCTGCAAAAAGTTGCAGCGTGCATGCTGCGATAATATTTTTTTTTTTTTTTTTAACACAACTTGATAATTACAGAAATGATAAAATAAAATATAAACAATAATAATAACAAAGTTACACAAACCAGGTAATAATAATAACAAAACAAAAATAATTTTAAACAAAAAACTAAACAAAAATGGCCATTTTTAATTTTTTTTCACATTTTTCTTTTTTTCTTTTCCATTGTTTTTTCTTTTCTTTTCCCTAAATAAACCAAACAAAAATAAAAGATAAATTAAGTAGAAATGACTAAAATAGATAAACAAAAACAAAATTGCTATTTTTCCTTTTTCCTTTTTTCCTTTTTCATTCATTTTTCCTTTTTCTTTTTTTTTCCTTTTTTTTCTTTTCAAGAAATTCTATGCTAAAAACTTAAAAATAAAAATAAAACTAAAAACTAAAAATCGAATAAAACTAACACGACAAATAAAAAAACTAAAAATAAACAGTAAATGAAATTACACCAAAAATTTGGTGTCTACAATTACAATGAATAATAATTTGATGATGTGTTGATATTTTAGTACTTGATTATTTATTAAAATTTAATTATAATAAAATTATATAATAAAATTGTATTAATCCCGCGGGTGCCCCCGCGGGGGAAGCGGGGCAAGGCGGGGCGGGGGGAGCAGGAAACGAGGAACGGGGCGGGGGACGGGGGGAACTAATAGGCAACGGGGAGGGGGGCGGGGGAGGGGTCCCCCGCCCCAACCCCGCCCCGTTGCCATCCCTAAATGAAACTGCTACTACAAATTAGACTACTAAAAACAACAAGAATATAAATGAAAATGAAAAACAACTAGAAGATGAATCTTATAGTTTTCAATTTCACTATTTGCTCAAGATTTAGTCTTGATTCAGTTGATTTAGTTGATTGATGTCTTCCCAGGAAGTGATTTCCAAATGAATTTGAACCCTACTTTCATCTGTAATCAAGTATAGCTATATCTACTATTTTCCTATCATTGTTGAATAACTAGATACAAGGTCATTAAGATTGATGAAATTACCAAATTAAAATCTACATAAATGTATATCTACTTTCATGAATATACTCTTTACAATTCATGAATTCCAATCTAAAATTGTAGGACAACTTTTATTGCACCAAACCATTCGTCGACTAGTTTATGACTAGGTGCCAAATAATATTAAACTTAAAGCAAGAGCACATGAGCTAAGAAGTACATAATATAGAAACAATCAATTAGAATCATCCAATATTAAGATACAAAGAGATCCATCTCAACCCCAGGATAAAACTACTTAGCTATTCATATATAATAACACAAGAAAGCTTATACTTCTCTAATAAAAAAATGAAAGAAACTCAAGTAAAATAAGAGTAGAGATCGAAAAAAATCTTATTTCAAAAGTGGAGAAGAAACTCCTCAAGCTCCTTTTACAACTAATCTTCAATTCATCAATAACACAAGAGAGTGTTTCTACTACAAATCTACCTATGGAAGTTTTAGATATGAGTCCTAACTCTTTAGTTGATTTTCCAAAGAAAAGCTAAGCTAGTTATACTTCTTAGATAGTCTTCAAATGTCTCCCTAATAGGTTTTTTGATACAAGTACAAGTTTAAATCCAAAATATACTCATTTGACTGCAAGTATACAAGTCAACTAGTAGATTAGGGCATATATCAGGTCGATCCCACGAGGAACAACTAATGCAAGTACTAGATCCTTACTTACTCTATTATTTAGACTAATTATCAATAAAAGCAATAGAAATCACAATAGTTACTAACTAACCAACTTAACTAGATAACTTGCAAGAAAACAGTGGAAAAAACTCACTAAATACTTGAGTCTAGGGATGTGAGGACCCGAAAATTTTCTTATTTTATCATATATTACTAGTTTATTTAAATATTTATTCATTCATTTTCTTCGAATAATTTATTTTTAACCCTTTTGGAACTATGACTTGCATATATTCTTAAAATGTCTCGTTAATAAATTTAATTTTTGGAAGCTCGTTTAGTGAGATTTAGTGAAAACGCGTTTGGAGGCAATAGTCGATTTGAGAGTACAGTGACCTTGGAGACTTGAGAACTCATGCATTAGTTTTAAAATAGGTATTTATATTATTAATTACCTAAGTATTAGTTAGCTATATCATCGTTACGAGAATTTTTTAGAAATTTCACTCTATCGCGCACAAATTGGAAGTACGCGTTTTCGCGCGCGCGATTAATTGAGGGACTTTAGACCTTTATTTTTAGACTATTAAGAGTGAATAATAATAGTATCAATAGAAGTACATTAGAGGTTTAGTGCACAAGTGAAACAAACCCAAGAGGAAACGGGTATGAAACGCACGTGTACGCGCAATATTCTTAGTTGACTTTTGGAGTAATTTTGGCCACAAACTCTTAAGCTTCTCAAGGAAGCCTCAACCATCAGCCAACAACTCTCCTTTCTCTCTCTCAAGCAGTTGTGCAACACCAAGGAGAAGAAGACCAAAAAATTTCTTCATCTCATCTCACTTTCTTGCACCAAATCCTGTCAAATTCATACCACAACTAGCAAATAACATGGAGATCATCTTGGGTTAGGAAAGGAGCTTCATTCTCACGATTTTCTTGAGCTTCTTGTGGCCAAAAATTCTGGTCTTCACCATCTAAGGAGATAGCTAATCATCTAACCCTTGAATCTTAGCTTTTGTAAGTTAGATTACACTTAGAAGCTTGTAGCTTCATGTGGGTAGCTTTGAATTGTTGAAAATCATGTGAGTGGGCTCTATGAAATCCCACAATAGACTTGATGATCTGATTTGATGAGTTTGGATGTTATTTGTGTTGATTAAGTGTTAATCTAGTGGATTTAAGTTTAAAGAGTGAAAAGAAAATCAAAGGAAGTGATGCATGTTGAAGGGCCGAATCTGCCTTATTCTTGCCGTGCCTCTTGGTGTGCTTTTTTGTGGTCAAATTGCCTTGATTTTGATGTAGATATGTTGTATAGGTTGTGTGAAAAGTTTCCGCCAAAAATCACTTGAATTGGTTGGGGAAAAGTTGTGTTTTCGAAAATTTTTCATGGCTGGAAAACGTGTCCAGAGTTGCTTTGGCAGCGAATTTCAAATGACTATAGCTCTTTGCTCCGACGTCGAAATCGAGTACGTTTGCGGCATTAGATACTAGACACTTCCAGTTTCTAACGGTATAAAATGTATCCCATGATTCCACTTGAGTGAACCGTACCAGCCTTTCAAATTCACCTGTCCTGTTTCTCTACTGTGTTGGAAAACCTGTTATGAGCTGTGACTTGTTGCCTGAAAATGAGCTAGTTATGGACAGAATTTCATAATGATTTCTTCTGAGAAATTGTAGCATTGTGAATGTAGTTTCCAATGCCACCAACCACGCTCAATTCCAAGTTGAATTGAGTGACTTGTGCCGAATTATGAAACTGTCTCAGTGATGGAAAACCCTCATTTTGGCTAGCCGAATGGCTTAGCTCAAATTGGGACTTGATATTTTAAAAATTTTGGTGTCAACCACCTACCAAATGTATTTTGGATGTTTCTTAGACCTTGTATTCATAAACAAACCAGATTTGAGTCGATTTCATTGACCAAAAGTTAGAAAAAGGAAAATTGAAGTACAAGGCAGATTTGCCTTGGAAATTCTTGGAACTTTAGTGGCTTTGTTAACTGACCTTCCCGTACGAATTTTTGCATGAAATTTGATAGAAGAGTATCCCTTATATTGTAGTATAATCATACCAAATTTGGTGCCATTTTGAGTCTATTTCGATGCCCAACTGAAGTCCCAAAGATTGTGTTTCAAATCTGGAAAATTGCCCAATGGGCGTCATTTTGAACCAACTTTGAGCTGCTATATCTTGGAACTCAAAACTTTGATTCTTGTTCCATTTGTTGTGTTTTAAACTTTGATTGTAACTCTAATTGAGTTTCAAATTTGAGAGGCTAGTTCGCATTCTGTGAATTTTGCCGAATTTCCAAAGTTTGCCAAAAACCAACCCCGAATCTGTCTTGGGAGTCCAAATCAGCAACTTGAAGCCAAAATTTGAGTGTCCTCCGTTTTGAATCATGGAAAAGTGCCTTCTAGGAACTTTTAGTACTTTGGAATTATTTTCCAACGGTACCAAGTTTTCCAATTTTGGACCTATTGAGTGCAAGATCTGATTTTTCTAAGTTTGACGCGAAAAACTGAAATTTGCCGATTTCTGAGAAAATGAAAATTTGAGAACTCGTTATTCTTTCTTGATGTTAATTGATCGCTTTAAACTCAATTTCATGAATGAAATCAGTTTTTCTTGTGCTATTAAACCATCACTTTTGAACTTTGATTTTCAAGAAAAAAATAAGTTCTCTTTTGAGACTTTGGTTTAATCTAAACAAGTGGATATTCTTTCTTGTGTGTTACGTGGTAGTGGGTTTACGTGAGTGATGTATGGACACTAATTCTTCAGGTGCTCAAGCAAGTCTTGAAGAGAATCCCGGAGGGGACAACTAAGGACTTTACTCGCTCAATTACTTTTGAATTGGTGAGTGTCAAGTGCATGACTTGATGTATTTAGTTGATCTATCTTGCTTATATGCGTGAATGTTACTTGATGGGACGAGTGTGTACTTTATCGCACTCGCTCTCCTTTACTTGAACTTTACTTGCATTAAACTTGATTTTTTTAAAAGTCGATTGGAGTGAATCTCATCGGCAAAATATACTTGTTTTCGTGTGCATGCCGTGTTATCGTGCGTGTCGTGTTGTTGAGTGGAGTGAACCTCCTCGACTTATGGGGACGCCCAATTCTTTTAGCCAATCTTGCAACTCGAGCCGACATGGGCTTGGTCGAGAAGCTTGATGAACCAAGAGAATAACAAAACACAACTTGATCTTTTGAGATCTTGTTCGGCATACTCGTGGAGTATCGCCCTTTTCGTGCGTGTTTGGTTACGGATCTGAGAGGGTGGAATGATGGATGGAGGAAGTAATAAGTGAAGTTTCTACAGACATAATACCTATCCGAATGACGGAGTGTCATCACGAGGGGGTATCGGATCGAGCCGTGGCGAAGTAGGTGGAAATTAGCTCCTGAGAGCTCCTGTATCCTACTCAAGTGTGTTTAATTGTTAATCGTGAATTATTTGACTTTATCACTTTATTCATGGTATAAATGTTATTGATACTTGAACTACGTGCTTGCATGATTTTCTTGGCCTCACTGAGTATTGGCTCATTCCATTAGTTTGTTTTCCTTAACAGGAACTTGAATGGAAGAAGTTAAGGAAATGCCGACTTGAGGCACTTTTGTATTAATGTTTTGATTGTAATCGACTATACACTTTTGGATATTGTATATTTTGGGGAAAGTGATTGTAAGATTGAAATTGTGATGTAAGATTGAATATTTATGTATGGAAATGACTTCGTACCTTTATTCCGATTTTCATTGTTAGTATTAGACTTTAAGTTTGAATTGGAATTGTCTTGAGTCCTGGCGAGAGTTGGGCAGGCGTCCCGCGGATACTCTTAGGTTCGCCCTTGGGAGAAGTGGGGGCGTCACAAGGGATATAGAGTCCGCTTATGGTATTAAAGTTACAAGTAAATAGATTTACCTCTTGTTACTACTCTTATTTAACCAGGGATTCATTTTCATATTTACCAAAATTCACTCTCATGATGTAATGGCTTAGTCTAGACTAGTCTTCCCTATTCTCATGGTGAATGACTAGATCTATCCTTTTGTTCTTTATGAAATGCAAAAAATAATACACTCAAGTGCATCTCTATTCTCATGAGTCAACTCCTTAAGCTTCATTTATGTTGTTCCATCATTATTACCAATTTTCATTGAATAACAACAACTAGAAACTTGCTATTGTTGATACAACAAGTGATAAGCATGTATAAATGGACAAGTTAATACAAGAGGTAACAAGTATAAATCATATTCAACTCATATCAAGTAGCCATAAGTTTCATTTACTCCCTAGATCTAGAATTTAGCTACTCATGTGATATAAAACAAGAAAAAACATAACTTCATTGTATGAATACATAATGAATCACAAGTAAAGAGATGGATAAAGAAAGTTTAGCCAAGGCGATGAACAAACTCCCAAATCTTCTATTTCTTCAACAAAATGATTTGTAAAATGAAATCTCCAAATGTTTCTTACAAGTTTCTAGCTAGAGTGAATGACAAAAACTCTAACTAAGTTCTTGAGCTAAAAACTGATAATAACTCACCTTCTTCTAGTCTCTTCAATGATTCTTATATATATAGTGTTAAGAGAGTCAAAAAGTAGTAAACGAAATGACATAAAGCTTCCTTTTCTCTTCCCTAAAGATTCTTGAGCATGTGCAACCAAAATTTTGTGCTAGAATTGAGCTGGAAAGTAGTGTGAAACAGCGCAAGTTGCAAAGAAACAGAGGAAAATACGTGACCTTCAAATACACGACCTAACTCGCGTATTAGAGATCACGTATTTAGTTCTGGTACATTTTCTTGCTTCTTTCCTGCTCCAATTCACCATTAAAATCACAAGCAAGATGTCCATGTTATTGTTTATGCATTTCATTAATAATACCTGCATTTGATGCCCTATTTCCTTTCCAAATTGTCATTGAATCATGCACTAGTGGCATTTAAATGAATTTGTCTCGATCCAATGCTTATATCATGTTTCCAATCTTGCAAATGTAACCAAATTTGCAAATTAATCTGCTCAAACGAAACTTGCAAAATTAAGAGACTTAGAGAGCAAGTTATATCTTAAAAATCCTAATTTATACCAAAAATAAACACTTAATTCTACTTAATAAACAAATATAATAAACATTTATCAAATTTATCCACACTTAAATCATTTCTTGTCCTCAAGCAAAAAAAAAATTGATCCAACAATGATTAAAGAAGTGAAATGAGCCAAGTGAACTTGAAATTAGATCTCTCTTAACTTTTGCAAACTTTCATTCTGCAATCGTTCCTATTACCTACAATACTCATCATACCATGTAAAAGAGTGATAAGTATACCCAAAGTTCAACCAAACAAATTTAATCTCTCTATCTCACCTAATTTTTCAAATAACTAACCTATATAGTCACCTTGGAGATTTTCTTCCTTTTAAATTAAATGTTTAGCTTTGTCAAACCTTAAGAGGGAACTAGTAACTTCCTTTTCATTTATTTATTTTTTAATTGCAAAAATGTCTTTTGACAGGAAAATCAATAATTTTAGATAAAGATCTCTAATTACTCAACATTTCACATATTGCTCTTAATTCAAATATCTTTTTATGCAAAAGTCGATATTTTAAAATGAAAACTCCCAGTTACTCGGCACAAGAAATTATTGGAGGTTTTTTTAAAACAAATCCCTCAATAAGATAAATACAAGGAAGAAAATAACTTTAGCAACTATATAAATCAATTACTTGTAAAAGTAAGTAAGATAAGAGATGTCATTTATCAATCAAAATTTTGGACATAATTGTCACTAGTTTACTAGATATATTTTCTCACATACAATAGTTCTAATAACATAATAATTGTTACAAGTCAAGCGAGAATTGAATTTTCAGTTTACTCAAATCATCCCACTTACATAGGAGGATTTGAGCCAAAAGGACCTTGACCTTCATGCCTTTGTTGACTTAGGGGAACAGATTTTGAAAAACTTGGGGAAATTTGAAAATTTGGACTGTATTTTGAAAAAATTTTGGTAGAGTTTCCCTTTAATACTGGACAAAAGTCCCTGCCAGCAAACCCAAGAATTAACAATTTTAAGCATAACAAAGATTTCCAACATCAAGTCCAAGCAATTCAACAATACAAGTACAGAAGTAAGTTCTACTAAACACCATTTCTTCCCACACTTAACATACACATTGTTCTCAATATGTAGGGAAAGAAAGTAACAAAAATAAAAACAAGTTACTCCCCAGTTAAATGGCTAAGATCCAATTCAACCCTGATTCACGACCCATTGACGAATTTATAACTAATATCTACTAATACCACCACAAGCCTAGATGCAAAAGCATAAGTTCAAGTTAACCTCCTACAAGTCCAAAAGCAAAAGGAAAATATAAAATATAAAACTACAAGGAACATGGAAGCAAAAGAAAAATGCAACAAGAGGTCGGCACTTCTTCTCTGAGCTCGTCATGTCACTATTGATCTAAACGCTCCTCTATATGACCTATGCAAGCGTCAAGTTGGGCCAGCTGAGATTGCATGTCATCTAGGCAACTAAATAGCCTCTGCCAATTGGTTTGGGAAGAAGAAGAAACTTGTGGAGCAAAGGTAGAAGGTCTAGTTTCCTCTTGACGATGACATGCACTCTGACATCTTTCCCTTATAAACGGTACAATGTGCTCCGTGATGATGTCCATCCCATGTGACCAGGTCTATACCTACACTCTAAATTTTAACCTAAATCCCTCGTTAATTGCAAGTGCACGGGGTCATGAATTGTAGCATAAGGAAAGTAGGATCGGTCCCATGGGGAATCACCTTCAACTGCGAAGGCTTCTAGCTTACTCTATTATCCAAACTTTATCAAGAATTTCAACTATTTTAATCAACTAAATGCTAAAGTAATGCAATGCAAATTAACAACTTGAAGTAATTCATGTGACGCCCCCACTTCTCCCAAGGGCGAACCCAAGGGTATCCGCGGGATGCCTGCCCAACTCTCGCCAGGAGTCAGTACAAATTCAATTCAAACTTAAGAATAACCAATTGATACTAAAAGTCGAAGATAGAAAGGAAGGTCAATTCCTTAATAAACATTCAAGTCTTACATCACAAGCTACCAAAATATCTTACATTCCCAAAATAGACAGCTTCCAAAAGTTGTCTAAACAAATACATTCAAAATTCTAATCAAAAGGGCCATCAAGCCGACCTCTCCATAATTCCTTCCATTTCAGCTCCTGTTAAGGAAAACAAATCTATCGCGGTGAGCGATTGCTCGTGAGGCCAAGAAAAACATGCAAGACACGTAGTTCAATAATAATAACACTTACACAATATGAAAGCTATAACATTCAAGTAGTTCTAAATTTATAATAAACACACTTGAGTAGGATGCAGGAGCTTTCAGGATCTAATTTTCAATTGCTTTGCCCAAGTTCGGTTCAATACCTTCTCGTGATGACACCCCATTACCCGGGTAGGTAATTAAATTCAGAGCACTTCACATATTCCATTTATGTTTCTGAGACGACTCGAGAGATACCTCCTACCCAAATCGGTGTGGTACTTACTATCATTCAGTTTATAATTCCGAAACGGTTCGAGAGGTACCTCCCACCCGAATCGATGTGGTACTTACTATCGTTCAGAGGTTTAGGTTACTGAGACGACTCGAGAGGTACCTCCCACCCGAATCGGTGTGGTACTTACTATCGTTCAGAGGTCGATGAGACACCGCTCCAATCAACTTAGAATGCTTAATGGCTCTGAGACGATTTGAGAGGTACCTCCCACCCGAATCGGTGTGGTACTTACTATCGTTCAGAGGTGTTGGGTACTGAGACGACTCGAGAGGTACCTCCCACCAAATCGGTGTGGTACTTACAATCGTTCAGTGGTCGATGAGGTATCGCTCCAATCGACTTATGCAGCCATAGCATAATTAATCATTTCATTCAATCATTCAATACATTCAATCATTCATTTCATTTCAATCAAGTCATTCACGATTCATTCATTTCAATTCAATCAAGTCATTCATAATTCATTCAAATGAGACCGAGTGTGGTAAGATACACACTCGACTCAGCATTTTCAAAATCTCCACTCACTAATAACAATTAAGCATATATTAAGTTTACATACACTTGACACTAACCAAGTAATTCAAGAAGCAAGCACAAGCGATTGTTTAGGCGTCTTTCGTGAGATCCTCTTGAAGGTCCTCTTGAGTGCCTGAGCAATTAATAATGAACTATTAAATACTATCGCTTAAAATTCCTAATTATCGAGGAGGATTGCACTAGAGTACAATCTAAGAAAATCTCATGAAAATGAGCCTTAATTACTCGTAAATCGAGACTCAAAGGTGGGGTTTTAAAACACAAGAGAAATCTGATTTTCATCTTTGAAATCAAGTGTAAAACGGTCTATCAGTATTGAAGAAAAATGGAGAGTTCGAAACCCTCAATTTTCTTTAAGTTCGGAAATTTCAGATTTGTTACACGAAATTTGAAAATTTGTATCTCACTCTCGGTAAGTGCAAAATTGGAAAACTTAGTACCATTGGAAACTACTTCCAAAGTACTAAAAGTTCCTAGAAGACACTTTTCCATGATTCCAAATGGATGACATTCGAAATGTGGCTCAAAGTGGCTGTTTTGGACCATTAAGACAGTTTTGGGTTGATTTTCGGCAAAGTTTGGAAATTCGGAAAAATTCACACAATGCGAACTTGTAACAGCCCCACTTTCCCCTAAGGCGAACCAAAGGGGTGAGCGGACTGCCTGCCCAGCTCTCGCCAGGACTCACGATGCAGACTAGAACTATCTATAGCGATCCGGAACTTACGAACGAGCGTAAACGAGTCAAAATGGTAAAATAACCCAAAATTTAAAAAAAAGAAATCCGAAGTCGGCCATGAATAGTGACCGACCCGTCAGAACCCAATCGAAATAGCCAACAAACATTCACATCTGAACTTTAGCGTTTACAAATCAAAATGACATACAAAAGTTTTCAAAAGTTAATATATACACACGGTTTGCCAAATCAAAAGAGAAAACGCCCCAAAAGTACACTTAGGGTTTTAATACATGAGCTATACAAAAGATATGTTCAACTAGCTCAATTTGGCAGCCATTTGTCAAATCCAGACCAAAAGGGTTTATTTTCCTGTAAGGAAAACAAAAGGAACGGAAAGGGGTGAGCTTGCGCTCAATGAGGTACCAAACAGATAGCATTAAAATCATGGCATTTCACATTTAACAAATCAGATACACATGTCAGATGTAAAGCAAAGGAACCAATGATTCAAATCAGAAGGATACGGGTGGCTCTCAGGAGCCAAATTTCCAGCGCAATACTTGATCCAAACCGGTTGACTCTCCGTCAACGTATATAGAACCAATGCGTCCGTAGACCCCTCTTATCACCGAATTCCGTCCACCAAACACCCCTTTACCGGGCCCGCTCACCTCAAACGAACAAAATGGTAATACTCGAGTATACCCGGAATCAAGGGTCTCAATACCCAAAATCCCCGAACAGACTACCGTGGTTCGTTATCTAATCGTCCAGGCCCTTGCCGGCCCGACTCGAATAACTTAGCCACAGGATTGAGCTCCACTACAAGAATTTTGGTCATCAGTGATAACTACTTTTCGTCACAAATAATCAAAAAGTCGTCACTGATGACCATTATTGACAACATTTCAGTTGTCGCAAGGTCGTCACTGAATCTCCGTCGGTAAAAGTATACAGTGACGACTTTAAAGTCGTCAGTAAATAGAACATTTTTTATGACAATCTATGTCGTCAGTAAAAGATGAAATTATACAGTGACGACTTAGGGTCGTCACTGAATGAAACTTTTTATGACAACATATGTCATCAGTAAAAGCTATAAATCTAGTGACAACACCTTCTCTTGTCAGTGATGCAAGTGATGCATGAAGGGACGATGGTGAGGGCATAGGGGAATTAGTGACGACTTTGTTGTCAATAAACCCCTGATCAACTGTGACAACATTCCCTTATCAATAGACAGTTTTGATTGAGTGACAATAACAATTGTCAATAAAGACATCCTGCCTAGAAAAATACTACTCATTTACAACACCTTACACATGACTTTCCTACTACAATAATATCTAAAAAATGAAAATATCAGCAATGTTTAATAAATAACAAATGTAGGCACCGTTACAATAGAATATGCCAAAATAATATATTAAATATTCAAATGTCATAAATAAGTGCAACATCATAGTACAAATAGTTTCATAAGTTTGAGTAGAACAAATACTACTCATATACGTCAAGGCTGCACTAAAAAACATATTCCTCCCAAAACATTTCCTACGCTTCTGAAACATTTTCTAAACTTAAGACAGCACTATAACCACAGTTTTTGAGCCGACATGTAAGCCGTACTGCTAATCTTCTTCGAAACCTCCAAAATGAGCAATATATCTGCAATAAAGTAGTAAAGTTATTAGTAAAGTTATCAGGTGACAAAAGCAAAACAGTCTCTAATTGCTAAATAAACAACAAAAGTAACAAGCATTCACTAATCTGATACCACCGTAATGAATGCAGCAATTGCAGCAGAAATAGAGTGATAAGGGGGAGAGAAACTAGACTTGAGGAAGAAGAAAGAGAGATATTATTCAAAATGATTTTTCCATGTTGCCCAATCCAGATTTCTGCATTCTTATACAGCTCAAGAATAACAAAATAACTACTTGATTGTTGACTCAGCACAACAGTCTAACTAACAAGGAAGATTCCCTTTAACTACTTGAAGGAAATACATTTCGCATGTACTATACTGGTATTCTTCAAGTGAAATACTATACTAGAAATACATTAATTCTTCAAGTTGAAACTGACAATCCACTGCAGAGAGACCAAACAGTACTATACTGGTATTAAAGGCTAGACGGACACAAATTAATGGAAGGGGAGAAGATGGAGAAGGGGAGAGTATGTGTAACAGGTGAGCAAGGAGGACTAGGTAGGTAGGTGGCAGTTCTTCTCATGGCTGGTAAGACATAACAAAACTGTTTACCCCAATGAAGAAAAAGCAATCTTTAGAACTGAAGTCTGTAGAGCTGAATCGGATTCCACCCTGCATGGCATCCGGAGGATTGTAAATGGATTGATGGTCTGTGGAAAAAAAAAATTAGTGCACAGGAGTGTGTGTAGGAGGAAAGAGTTGGTGGATTGGATTGATGATCCGAATTTGATTGCTGAAGACATCGGTGGGGTAGAAAAATCTTGTTTCTGCAAATTTTGCCTGGATGTCAAGAAATGATATGTTTTTGCTGCAATGGATGGAAACAGGGAAAAACTGGGAACTGTGATAATTGCAGGCCTTATCTACTACACAAGATGCCTTGGTTGACTACCAAAGAATGAGGAGTGTTAACGGTTGTAAAGAGGAGGTTTGTCACAAATGAAGACCAATTTTGGCATCAGCAATGTTTCTTTAATCTGTCAAAATACTGTCAAAGATGAATAAATCTTCTGTTTTGTTCGTCCATCACTACTATACTACCACTCTCCTATACAAGAGGAATATTCCTTTTAGAATAGTCACGTAATCAAATCAGTAATCTTACAATACAAGTCAGCGATTGATAAAATGTTCACGTAATCAAATGCAGTATTCTCCCAACCCAACACAAGTCGGAGATTGATTAAATTGTTCACTTAACACTTGGGACTGTATATCTTGTTCCGTCAAAAGTTTTTAGCTAACTCATTGGCCATGAAAAGTTTTTAGCTAACTCATTGGCCAAATGACAATAATAATCTTTTCTATTCTTTAGCCCTTCTGTGCTCCTCAAATTAATATCATGAAACAGAAACACTATTGAAGCTTTTTTTTTTTGTGTAATGTTATTGTTTCATGATAACAAAACTATGATAAAGCCACAAATGTACTCCCAGGATCAAAACACCATCTGATTAGAACCTTGTGTTGACAGAAGTAATTCTTAAATGTCCCTCCTCAGTCTTGATTTTTTGCAACATGGTGAAAGACCTGCGAAATCTGCCTTAGGCCACTTTGCAAGTCAGATCTTCATAGCTTATAGTAATTTTATACCAGCTATCCTAATTGCACAGCAAGAGAATCAAGTATTTGGAGCAACTATGAATTTCAGCAACCCACGATGACTAACGAATCATGCGGCAGCTTCTTCTCTACCATTTCAGCATGCATGGGACAGAATTTATAAGCCCCAATGGAGCATGTAGATACACCAACTAATGCCCCAAGACTCAAACCGAGTCACTCAGGACCAAACAAACAAAATCATAATACAAAACCAGAGTTCCAGTAGCTGCTTTTCCCCACAAAAAAAAAATCCATGGCCGAAACAATTTACTCTAAAAAAAAATCAGAAACAAACATTGATTTAAGTACCAAAACTGATGAATTAGGCTTCTGGAGCAGATCATAAATGACAGAAGTGACACAAGACAACCTTATTGACATTCGAAACAATACGTCAGCCAACCAAAAGAGAAAACAAAAGAACTGCTGCAACCAACCTAACTCACTGACTTGTCCGATTTCTTTCAAACGTACAAATGCAACAAAACCATCTTTCAACAAAGAATTTTCGGCTAGACATTACATCGAACAGATTGGGGGTATTAAAAGTTTCATCAGATTTTTGTTCAAATTGAAGTCAATCAGCCCCAAAATTTATCAGAAATCAAGACATTCAACTCAATCAACATATGCAGCATGTGTATTCAAAAATGAAGCCAATTAACAGGAGAATCACACTGGATGAAGCCACGGCAGACCCATTTCACACTCTTGAGAAGAACTGAAATTTAAATAGAAAACTTACAGAGCTCTTGACGATGAAGATCCACGGGCGATGATGGTGGGTTCCGTGAGCGTGCGGCGAGCTTCAATTCCTCCGCCAAGTCCCTCTTCTTTCTCTTAGCCTCTAGCTCCCTGATTGTATCAGCGTAGTTCCACCCAACTTCAGACGATAGCCGACCCAGCAAACAGTACTTGTGACCAGCCTGGAGCCTCAAAACCTTGAGAGCATCAGGGATAACCATCCTCTTGGTTTTATCATAAGGCGGAGGTACTCCCTCGTACACCTTCAACCTCGCCAGGGCAGCTGCTCCTCTCTTGATTTTATGCGGAATCATCCCTCGGATGGTGCGTCAGAGGATTCTAGAAGGGGCGCAGAAATGGATAGGGCTATGGGAAGGTTTGGTGTTCATGCACTTGCGGAGGAATCGGAGGCACTTCATTTTCTAGCGAACGAGACCGTCGGAGAGGCAGATCTCCTCTCATCGGACCACCACCACTTTTAACCGACCTCCTCTCTTTTTTTTACTTTTATCCGCACCCTTTAATAAGGAGAAATTGAGCTGCATCAGTGCCACAGTGGCTGGCGGGCCCTAGGCTGGTGGCGTGCCAGGCGGTGAGGAGCTCAGAAACGATGGCAATGGGGCCGGGCGTGCGGTGGTGGAAGTGGTGGGACGGTGTAATTGGTCATCGTGGCGATGACCGACCGCGAAAGCTCAGGCGGTGACATGGAAATTGACGGCAAGAATTCTGGGCTTATTTAGGAATTCATGATCAAGGACCGTTTTGAAAAAATTTGGATGGATCGAGTTGAGGAAGATTGGGAATTTTTATTTTGGGATTTTGGGTTTGGAATTTTCATTCTTCCTTGTCGGTCTTCTCTCTCTGCTCTTAGCCGACTTCCCTTGCCTTTATTTTTCTCTTCAATTTCGATTTTTCTCTTCTACCCCAGAGCTCCCCCCTTAATCTTGTGTGCCGCCCCTGCTTTTTTTGTTGTTTGCCCTGAAAACTAACCCTAAAATGAAAAGCCAAGATTTCATTCTCAAAAAAGGTCCATGTGTCTTATTCTTGTCCCTTTGATTTTTCTTTCTTTTTACTTTTTTTTCTTTTTCAAAACCCTAGAATCAAAACAAACAAAATAAAATTAAATGATTAAAGTTTAATTAAATGATAAAAATGGCTTAAAAATAAAAGACTAAAAGTAAATGAAATGAATCAAAAAATAAAAATACCAGTAAACAAAAATACCTTAAAAATTTGGTGTCTACAATGCCCATAAAAAGTTGGTACTTTGAATAGATAATGCTCATTTGCCCATAAACTACACTCCCTGAAGGCTATTTTGTTAATTACTTTGTAGTACTTTGTTATTCCTTTGCTAATACTACTTGGCATATAGTACAAAGGATAAATCTGGCATAAATTTCTTATTCCATTGATAAAAAGACCTGCCTGCCTTATAACTATTGTAATGAAAGATATATCTTTAGAGTTTATAACAAATTATTACTTAAGTTTGAGAAAATTATAAAATATTATGCATAGTTTATCAAGATACTATTCGCAATTTCCTAATAAAAAAATAGGGGCTAAATTGTAAAAGCTACGGTGCCATAATAGAAATAATAAAATTGGTGTATTACATATGGGTGTTAAATTGCAAAAGTTAGAGTGCCATAGTAGAATTAATGAAATTAGTGAATTACATATGAGGCTAAATTACAAAAGTTAGGGAGTAATAATAGAATAAAAGAAATCGGTGTACTACATATGGGGCTAAATTGTAAAAGTTAAGGTATCATAATGGAATTTTTTACAACATTTGGGGCTAAATCGCAAAAGTTAGGGTGGCACAGTAGAATTAATGAAAGTGACTTAGAAATAAGTACTTTAAACAGTGACGATTAATTCTTGTCACTAAATCTGAATCGGTAGAGTGACAGTGACGATATTAGAAGTTGTCACTATATAGATCATTTTAGTGACAACTTTTTCAAGGTCGTCACTGAAGACTTAGTTGCTTTGAGCAATTATGACAACTTTTCTTGTCGTCACTAAACAACCACGTTTTCTGACGACTTTTGTCGTCACTAAAAATGTTGTCACTAATGACAATATTTCTTGCGGTGTAGTTTGTGACGAAAATAATGGGTCGTCACTGAACATTTAGTTGCTTTGATGCAATTGTGACAACTTTAGGTGTCGCGACTAAAGAAGTTCCTTTTGTGACGACTTATTGTTATCACTAAAAATTGTTGTCACTAATAAATTTTTTTTTAGTGATCAGTGACGACAACTAAAAGTCGTCTGTAAATAGTCCAAGCAATAGTGACGATGTTCTTAATGTCGTCACTATTGTGTGTTCTAAACACTCCCTCACTCTTGCTAAATCTTGGCGGGAATTTACTAGTGACGACTTTTCTAAGTCGTCACAAATGAGTTGGCTCCCATTAGAGGTTTGTGACGAGTTAGAAAGTCGTCAATAAAGGATCCACTTTTGTGACAACTTTTTTTCGTCACAGAGAAAAGTTGTCACTGATGACCAATTTTCTTGTAGTGCTCATAGGTCATAGAAATCCGAACAGATGCAGACACAGATAACAGATTCAAATTTTGCATAGTAAATTGGCATATGAACAGACTAGAGAACGAGTGTGATAAAGTACACCCTCGTCTCGAACAAATAAACAGATTGCAGAGCAGAAATCAAGTTAAATAGCAATGGAGGGGAGTGGTACACTCACCGGCTCAACTTCAAAAGTTTTTACTTCAGATTGGCCTTAATCGCCAAGAAATCCTAAAATAATCAAAATAAACCAATTGAAAGTTTCATATCCAAAATCGAGTAAACGGAATGCACAAGTGAGGCTCGACTACACGTCGTACGCCTTGCCCAAAAATACTAATGCAAGGGTGCAAAAACATGATTTTCTTGGAAACAAAAGATAACATGAAGACCTAGGGTCAACAACCCAAAAGCCCTTCATTTCCATCAAAAGGCAAATCCAACTTAAAGAACCAAACGGCCTAGAAAATCGGACAGCATTTTCCCCAAATTTCTTACTTTTCCAGCCATTAAGGCTTCATGATTTCCTCAAATCAGTCCCAAAACCTCACACAAAAGTCATCTCATTTCCCAAAAGCCGTTCACTAGGCTCAAAGCAATACAAGTACAAAAGTTAGCTAGGAAATGACCGGAATAAGAGTAAGCCTTAAAACATGCAAACAAATACAATGAGACTCGATAACGAATCATAAAGCCATGCCAATCACAACCCCAATAGGGTTTCATATACATATATAAGCATAATAGCAAACCAGAAAATCAGAAAATATAACTCATTTGATCAATCAACAAAAACAGGTTTGGCCTCCGTATGCGGTAATGGTACAAAATGCGCTACGCTTATCGGATGAGGGCGTAAGACCCACCATCTCGAAGCTAAAAGACAGGGCTACAACAATGTAGAAGGCCTCTCAGTCCAAATCCTAGCACAACTAGGTCAAATGTGCCAAATACTAAACCAGAATTACCAAAACAGGTTTGCAAAACACACAAAACTGTAATGAACACAACTCAGTCTATACAAGTCCAAATGCCGAAATTCGAAAGGCATAAGCTAGCTAAGACATCCAGCTACATTTCATCAGACGACACCAACTTCAAAAATCCAAACCAATGCCAGTCAAAATAGACAATTACTAGCGCAGTTTGCACATTCTGTTCACCCAGAACAGCAACAGTAAAAACGGCATAACTCACTCTACACTACTCCAAATGCCCTGAAATTTTGCAGGCACTTCACACTCATCAATACCTACAACTTTCATGTTTTGAGAAAAGTCCAATTCGGCCTCTATCTATGACCTAAAATTTCGGACAGAATGTTCAACCAAGAACCCTAATTTTCCAGAATTTCTTCCAAACCCAAAATTGATTGTATTTATCAACAATTCACACCCACTAGAGTCAAAGCCCCTTATTACAAACCATCAAAAACAACCACACCATCAAGATCATATGAAACCAGAAAATTCATCATAAAATGGAAAACTTCACCAAATCAAGCCAAACCAAGAAATAAATCATATATTCCAACACTCAAGCCACTTCTAAGCATAATATAACCATCATTAGGTGTAGTAGAGGTTCAAGCATCACTTACCAAGTATCAAGAAATGTAGAGAGGTGTTGGCCACCTTAGAGCTTCAAACAAACTTCACCAAATCACTCACTATCACTAACTAAAGGGATTTTATGGAGTAATTGCAAGATCAAATGGTTGGATGGTTCACCTTGAGCAAGATTGGAGCTAAAACTTGAAGAGTTTCTTGCTTCCTTTTGGAGAGAGAGAACCGGCCATATGAGGAGAAGAAATGGTGATTTTTGAGCAATTTTTCAAGATATTTACTCAATTTGGTCAAAAGTCAAAAGTGTGAATAGTTGCCAACAAAGTCCAACCAATGGTTGTGTGACACTTGTCACTCCATTAATGCAATCTTATCACTTCTTTTCTCTCACATCAATCATTTCACACACTCTACTTATCTCTTAACACCCGATAAATTTTACACAGTATCCGGAATTTAACCTAATTGGCCGAATTTTTCCAAACTTTTCGCACTAGTGGGTCCCACGTCCGATATACGTTCTTAATTTCTCAAAATCTATTCGATACTAGAAAAGTCATCTAAAAACTATATTTACTCGTAAAATAATCTAGAAAATTTTTCGGATACAGAAATTGTAGAAAACAAGCCATTGAAAACAAGAAAGCCTAGAAAGATTATAAAACCTAACAAATGAAAAAAATTACGGGTTCTCACACTCTCTCCCCCTTAAAAGAATTTCATCCTCGAAATTCCTTATCATATATACAGCCAGGTAAGTCAAGTACAAACATAAACGATCCACCGAGAAATGGCCTTTCTAGTTCACCAAATCCTTTCTAACCTAGGCCCTCATATCTTTCGTATCCGGGCGCAAGAATCCCATCTAAGATAATTCACAACTCGAGCCGGCCGGTCCCAAGAGTAAACCATCTTTATTAAGGATTCCTACCCGACATACATACCTAGCTTCCTCGAGTCCCATGATAATGATTCGTACACTTATCACATGCCCGGTTCATAACTTACGCTCAAACGAGCACTTAGACAAATTCATGAAATTAGGACCACAACACCACTTGGCCCAGTCTCACTCCGCGCAGAGACCACGCGAAGTGGCTCTGATACCACCTGTAACAGCCCCACTTTCCCCTAAGGCGAACCAAAGGGGTGAGCGGACTGCCTGCCCAGCTCTCGCCAGGACTCACGATGCAGACTAGAACTATCTATAGCGATCCGGAACTTACGAACGAGCGTAAACGAGTCAAAATGGTAAAATAACCCAAAATTTAAAAAAAAGAAATCCGAAGTCGGCCATGAATAGTGACCGACCCGTCAGAACCCAATCGAAATAGCCAACAAACATTCACATCTGAACTTTAGCGTTTACAAATCAAAATGACATACAAAAGTTTTCAAAAGTTAATATATACACACGGTTTGCCAAATCAAAAGAGAAAACGCCCCAAAAGTACACTTAGGGTTTTAATACATGAGCTATACAAAAGATATGTTCAACTAGCTCAATTTGGCAGCCATTTGTCAAATCCAGACCAAAGGGTTTATTTCCCTGTAAGGAAAACAAAAGGAACGGAAAGGGGTGAGCTTGCGCTCAATGAGGTACCAAACAGATAGCATTAAAATCATGGCATTTCACATTTAACAAATCAGATACACATGTCAGATGTAAAGCAAAGGAACCAATGATTCAAATCAGAAGGATACGGGTGGCTCTCAGGAGCCAAATTTCCAGCGCAATACTTGATCCAAACCGGTTGACTCTCCGTCAACGTATATAGAACCAATGCGTCCGTAGACCCCTCTTATCACCGAATTCCGTCCACCAAACACCCTTTTACCGGGCCCGCTCACCTCAAACGAACAAAATGGTAATACTCGAGTATACCCGGAATCAAGGGTCTCAATACCCAAAATCCCCGAACAGACTACCGTGGTTCGTTATCTAATCGTCCAGGCCCTTGCCGGCCCGACTCGAATAACTTAGCCACAGGATTGAGCACAAAGGTCATAAAAAACTGACCAGATGCAAACACAGATAACAGATTAAATATTTTGCCATAGTAAATTGGCATATGAACAGACTAGAGAACGAGTGTGATAAAGCTTTACACCCTCGTCTCGAACAAAAATAAACAGATTTGCAGAGCAGAAATCAAGTTAAATAAGCAATGGAGGGGAAGTGCGTACACTCACCGCGCCTCAACTTCAAAAGTTTTTACTTCAGATTGGCCTTAATCGCCAAGAAACCCTAAAATAATCCAAAATAAACTAATGTGAAGGTTCATATCCCAAAATCGAAAGTAAACGGAATGCACAAGTGAGGCTTCGACTACACGGTCGTACGCCATTGCCCAAAAACATTACTAATGCCAAGAGGTGCAAAAAAACCATGATTTTTCTTGGAACAAAAGATAACATGAAGGACCTAGGGATCAAACAACCCAAAAGGCCCTTCATTTTCACATTCAAAAAGGCCAAATCCAACTTAAAGAACCAAAAACGGGCCTAGAAAATCGGACAGGCATTTCCCCTAAATTTCTTACTTTTTCCAGCCATTTAAGCTTCATGATTCCTTTCAAATCAGTCTCCAAACCTCACACAAAAGTCATCTCATTTCCCAAAAGTGCCGTTCACCTAGGCCTCAAAGCAATACAAGTACAAAAGTATAGCTCAGAAATGGACCGCGAATAAGAGTAAGCCTTAAAACATTGCAAACAAAAGTACAATGCAGACTCGATTAACGGAATCATAAAGCCATGCCAAATCAACAACCCCAATAGGCCTTTCATTATACACTATATAAGCATAATAGACCAAACCAGAAAATCAGAAAAATATAACGTTCATGTTGATCAATCAACAAAAACAGGTTTGGCCATCCGTATGCCGGTAATGGCACAAAATGCGCGCTACGCCTTATCGTGCAGGGCGTAAAGACGCCACCCATCTTCGAAGCTAAAAAGACAGGGGCTACACAATTGTAGAAAGCCTCTCAGCTCCCCAAATCCTAGCACAACTAGGTCAAATGTGCCAAATACTAAACCCAGAAATTACCAAAACAGGTTTGCAAAACACCACAAAAACTCTAATGAACACAAACTCAGTCTATACAAGTCCAAATGCCGAAATTCCAAAGGCATAAGCTAGCTAAGACATCCAGCTACATTTCATCAGAAGACACCAACTTCAAAAATCCAAACCAATGCCAGTCAAAATAGACAATTACTAGCGCAGTTTGCACATTCTGTTCACCCAGAACAGCAACAGTAAAAACGGCATAACTCACTCTACACTACTCAAAATGCCCTGAAATTTTGCAGGCACTTCAAACTCATCAATACCTACAACTTTCATGTTTTGAGAAAAGTCCAATTCGGCCTCTATCTATGACCTAAAATTTCGGACAGAATGTTCAACCAAGAACCCTAATTTTCCAGAATTTCTTCCAAACCCAAAATTGATTGTATTTATCAACAATTCACACCCACTAGAGTCAAAGCCCCTTATTACAAACCATCAAAAACAACCACACCATCAAGATCATATGAAACCAGAAAATTCATCATAAAATGGAAAACTTCACCAAATCAAGCCAGACCAAGAAATAAATCATATATTCCAACACTCAAGCCACTTCTAAGCATAATATAACCATCATTAGGTGTAGTAGAGGTTCAAGCATCACTTACCAAGTATCAAGAAATGTAGAGAGGTGTTGGCCACCTTAGAGCTTCAAACAAACTTCACCAAATCACTCACTATCACTAACTAAAGGGATTTTATGGAGTAATTGCAAGATCAAATGGTTGGATGGTTCACCTTGAGCAAGATTGGAGCTAAAACTTGAAGAGTTTCTTGCTTCCTTTTGGAGAGAGAGAACCGGCCATATGAGGAGAAGAAATGGTGATTTTTGAGCAATTTTCCAAGATATTTACTCAATTTGGTCAAAAGTCAAAAGTGTGAATAGTTGCCAACAAAGTCCAACCAATGGTTGTGTGACACTTGTCACTCCATTAATGCAATCTTATCACTTTTTTTCTCTCACATCAATCATTTCACACACTCTACTTATCTCTTAACACCCGATAAATTTTACACAGTATCCGGAATTTAACCTAATTGGCCGAATTTTTCCAAACTTTTCGTACTAGTGGGTCCCACGTCCGATATACGTTCTTAATTTCTCAAAATCTATTCGATACTAGAAAAGTCATCTAAAAACTATATTTACTCGTAAAATAATCTAGAAAATTTTCCGGATACAGAAATTGTAGAAAACAAGCCATTGAAAACAAGAAAGCCTAGAAAGATTATAAAACCTAACAAATGAAAAAAATTACGGGTTCTCACACTCTCTCCCCCTTAAAAGAATTTCGTCCTCGAAATTCCTTATCATATATACAGCCAGGTAAGTCAAGTACAAACATAAACGATCCACCGAGAAATGGCCTTTCTAGTTCACCAAATCCTTTCTAACCTAGGCCCTCATATCTTTCGTATCCGGGCGCAAGAATCCCATCTAAGATAATTCACAACTCGAGCCGGCCGGTCCCAAGAGTAAACCATCTTTATTAAGGATTCCTACCCGACATACATACCTAGCTTCCTCGAGTCCCATGATAATGATTCGTACACTTATCACATGCCCGGTTCATAACTTACGCTCAAACGAGCACTTAGACAAATTCATGAAATTAGGACCACAACACCACTTGGCCCAATCTCACTCCGCGCAGAGACCACGCGAAGTGCCTCTGATACCACCTGTAACAGCCCCACTTTCCCCTAAGGCGAACCAAAGGGGTGAGCGGACTGCCTGCCCAGCTCTCGCCAGGACTCACGATGCAGACTAGAACTATCTATAGCGATCCGAAACTTACGAACGAGCGTAAACGAGTCAAAATGGTAAAATAATCCAAAATTTAAAAAAAAGAAATCCGAAGTCGGCCATGAATAGTGACCGACCCGTCAGAACCCAATCGAAATAGCCAACAAACATTCACATCTGAACTTTAGCGTTTACAAATCAAAATGACATACAAAAGTTTTCAAAAGTTAATATACACACACGGTTTGCCAAATCAAAAGAGAAAACGCCCCAAAAGTACACTTAGGGTTTTAATACATGAGCTATACAAAAGATATGTTCAACTAGCTCAATTTGGCAGCCATTTGTCAAATCCAGACAAAGGTTATTTTCCTGTAAGAAACAAAAAGGAACGGAAAGGGTGAGCTTGCGCGCTCAATGAGGTACCAAACAGATAGCATTAAAATCATGGCATGTTCACATTTAACAAATCAGATACACATGTCAGATGTAAAGCAAATGGAACCAATGATTCAAATCAGAAGGATACGTGGCCTCAGGAGCCAAATTTCGCAGCGCAAATACTTGATCCAACGGTTGACTCCTCCGCAACGTAATAGAACAATGCGTCCGTAGACCCCTCTTATCAACCGAATTCCGTCCACCAAACACCCCTTTACCGGGCCCGCTCACCTCAATACGAACAAAATGGTAATACTCGAGTATACCCGGAATCAAGGGGCTCAATACCCAAAATCCCCCGAACAGACTCCGTGGTTCGTTATCTAATCGTCCAGCCCTGCCGGCCCGACTCGAAATAACTAGCCACAGGATTGAGCTCATAGGTCATAGAAATCCGAACAGATGTCAGACACAGATAACAGATTCAAATTTTGCATAGTAAATTCGGCATATGAACAGAACTAGAGAACGAGCTGTGATAAAGTACACCCTCGTCCGAACAAATAAACAGATGCAGACCAGAAATCAAGTTAAATAGCAATGGAGAGTGGTACACTCACCGGCTCAACTTTCAAAAGTTTTTTTACTTCAGATGCCTTAATCGCCAAGAAACCTAAAATAATCAAAAAATAAACCAATTAATCGATATCCAAAATCGAGTAAACGGAAATGACAAGTGAGGCTCAGACTCACGTCGTACGCCTTGCCCAAAATACTTAATGCAAGGGTGCCAAAAACCATATTTTCTTGGAAACAAAAGATAACATTGAAGACCTAGGGTCCCAACAACCCAAAAGCCCGTTCATTTCCATCAAAAAGCCAAATCAACTAAAGAACCAAACGCCTAGAAAATCGGGACAGCATTTCCCCTAAATTTCTACTTTCCACCATTAGCTTCATGATGTTCCTCAAATCAGTCCCAAACCTCACACAAAAGTCATCTCATTTCCCAAAAGCCGTTCACTAGGCTCAAAGCAATACAAGTACAAAAGTTAGGCTAGGAAAGGAAATGACCGAATCAGAGGAGTAAGCCTTTAAAACATGCAAACAAGTACAATGAGACTCGATACGAATCATAAAGCCATGCCAATCACAACCCCAATAGGTTTCATTATACATATATAAGCATAATAGCAAACCAGAAAATCAGAAAATATAACTCATTTGATCAATCAACAAAAACAGGTTTGGCCTCCGTATCCGGTAATGGCACAAAATGCGCTACGCTTATCGGATGAGGGCGTAAGACCCACCATCTCGAAGCTAAAAGACAGGGCTACAACAATGTAGAAGGCCTCTCAGTCCAAATCCTAGAACAACTAGGTCAAATGTGCCAAATACTAAACCAGAATTACCAAAACAGGTTTGCAAAACACACAAAACTGTAATGAACACAACTCAGTCTATACAAGTCCAAATGCCGAAATTCCAAAGGCATAAGCTAGCTAAGACATCCAGCTACATTTCATCAGAAGACACCAACTTCAAAAATCCAAACCAATGCCAGTCAAAATAGACAATTACTAGCGCAGTTTGCACATTCTGTTCACCCAGAACAGCAACAGTAAAAACGGCATAACTCACTCTACACTACTCCAAATGCCCTGAAATTTTGCAGGCACTTCAAACTCATCAATACCTACAACTTTCATGTTTTGAGAAAAGTCCAATTCGGCTTCTATCTATGACCTAAAATTTCGGACAGAATGTTCAACCAAGAACCCTAATTTTCCAGAATTTCTTCCAAACCCAAAATTGATTGCATTTATCAACAATTCACACCCACTAGAATCAAAGCCCCTTATTACAAACCATCAAAAACAACCACACCATCAAGATCATATGAAACCAGAAAATTCATCATAAAATGGAAAACTTCACCAAATCAAGCCAAACCAAGAAATAAATCATATATTCCAACACTCAAGCCACTTCTAAGCATAATATAACCATCATTAGGTGTAGTAGAGGTTCAAGCATCACTTACCAAGTATCAAGAAATGTAGAGAGGTGTTGGCCACCTTAGAGCTTCAAACAAACTTCACCAAATCACTCACTATCACTAACTAAAGGGATTTTATGGAGTAATTGCAAGATCAAATGGTTGGATGGTTCACCTTGAGCAAGATTGGAGCTAAAACTTGAAGAGTTTCTTGCTTCCTTTTGGAGAGAGAGAACCGGCCATATGAGGAGAAGAAATGGTGATTTTTGAGCAATTTTTCAAGATATTTACTCAATTTGGTCAAAAGTCAAAAGTGTGAATAGTTGCCAACAAAGTCCAACCAATGGTTGTGTGACACTTGTCACTCCATTAATGCAATCTTATCACTTCTTTTCTCTCACATCAATCATTTCACACACTCTACTTATCTCTTAACACCCGATAAATTTTACACAGTATCCGGAATTTAACCTAATTGGCCGAATTTTTCCAAACTTTTCGCACTAGTGGGTCCCACGTCCGATATACGTTCTTAATTTCTCAAAATCTATTCGATACTAGAAAAGTCATCTAAAAACTATATTTACTCGTAAAATAATCTAGAAAATTTTCCGGATACAGAAATTGTAGAAAACAAGCCATTGAAAACAAGAAAGCCTAGAAAGATTATAAAACCTAACAAATGAAAAAAATTACGGGTTCTCACACTCTCTCCCCCTTAAAAGAATTTCGTCCTCGAAATTCCTTATCATATATACAGCCAGGTAAGTCAAGTACAAACATAAACGATCCACCGAGAAATGGCCTTTCTAGTTCACCAAATCCTTTCTAACCTAGGCCCTCATATCTTTCGTATCCGGGCGCAAGAATCCCATCTAAGATAATTCACAACTCGAGCCGGCCGGTCCCAAGAGTAAACCATCTTTATTAAGGATTCCTACCCGACATACATACCTAGCTTCCTCGAGTCCCATGATAATGATTCGTACACTTATCACATCCCCGGTTCATAACTTACGCTCAAACGAGCACTTAGACAAATTCATGAAATTAGGACCACAACACCACTTGGCCCAGTCTTACTCCGCGCAGAGACC
>NC_040045.1:21265807-21337747 GCF_003713205.1 Coffea eugenioides | reverse complement strand
AACTAGATTAACTAACTAACTACTATGATTTGAAAGGAAAAGATGAGAGCTTTAGGGGTTTTACCTTTCTTCCAAGAATGAAGACCAACCACTAGTATATAAGCTCTTAAACCACCAAAGTTCCTTCCTCCTTCAAGCCACCCTTCAAGCTTGTATGATGAACCAAGAAAAAAGGCAAGTTTGGAGTGTTTTCTTGGAGCAAAAATGGAAGACAAGGAGCTGAAATTTTTGGTGAGAAATGGGGAAGGGGGAGTCGGCCAAGAGGAGAGGGGGAAGAAAGGGTTTTGGAGTGGTAGATGGTGATTTGATGGAGTGAAAGAAAGACATGACATAAAGGTGTTTTTGCCCCAAAAGTTAACAAATGAATAGGAGGCCATTAGTGCTTCTAATTGAGTTTAATTTAACTCACTCACCTCTAATCCTTCAATTAACTTTTCTTAGCCTACTATTGATCATCCTTAATTCTCCAAGATCATTGCATTCTCGGACCGAATTTGTCTCGAAAAACATGTATTCGCTATTTCTTACTAAACGAGCCGTAGAAAAATTAAATTTACTAGCGAAACGTTTTAAAATATAAACTGAGACATTGCTCCAAGCAAATGAAATTAAAATGGATGAAATGAATTAATTGGAGTAAACGAATAAATAAATAATTAAATAAGCCAGTAATATAAAATAAAAGTAAGAAAATTAAAATTCGTGTCCTCACAATCTTTTGTATTCTCAGTATTCAAAAAGTTGTTTTGAAGTTTCTGACCATGCACTATTTATGTGAGACCAAAAAAGTGCATCATTAAGACTTCCAACGGATAGAAGGTAGCTGAAGAGTCAACTTATGACGCCTCCACTTCTCCCTAAGGCGAACCAAAGGGTATCCGCGGAACGCCTGCCCAACTCTCGCCAGGACTCAAGCAATTTTTGTTCAAGCTTAATGCAATACTATTCAACAAAACTAGATAAGTAAGAAAGTACGGAAAACTTCCAAACTTAACAATATACATAACGATTATCCAACCCTTTCATCCAGTTCCCAAAATATATAACATCCAGGTACATCAAATACCCAAATCATACATTAGATTCCCAAAAGTACAATCAATAAGAAGTCTAGTCCAAATTACATTAGAAACCCTAAGCTAGAAGTACACCAAAAGGGGTTTCTCCAAGTTCAGTCCATGTCCCATCCTGTTAAGGAAAACAAATCTAGAGGGTGAGCAAAACGCTCGTGAGGCCAAGAACACACATGCAAGCACATTGTTCAAGTAATAATCCCAATTTAACAAATAGAGCAATAATATTGCAATAAATAACAATTCGAGCGGGAAAAATAAATAGAAACAATTCAAGGATATAGTAGCTCTCAGGAGCTAAGTTCCACTTGCTCTGCCGATGTCATTCGTATACCTTCCCGCGAAGACACTCCGTCAACCAGGTCGGTATTTCCATTCCGTAGATCACCACTTACTTCCCTCCGTCCACCGTGCACCTCCCGGGCCCGCAAAACATTTATAAGGCGATACTCCACAAGTATGCCAAGCAAGACCTCTCATTAGGTCGAGCTTCATTATCTCATGGCTCGCCAAGGTTCCCGACCAAGCCCATGCCGGCTCGAGTCCAAGGTCGGCCTATGAGTTTGGGCGTCCCCCATTTTCATTTGAGAGTCGAGAAGATTCACTCCAACGACGTATGCATCCATAGCATATTATTTCATTTTATTCAATCATTCAATCATCTCATTTCATTCAATTAAGTCATTCATAATTCATTTGGTACATTTGAATCATGAGTCATTTATTTCAAATAAGAATGAGTGCGGTAAAGTACACACTCGCCTCTATTTTCAAAATCTCCAAACAATCATAACAATTAAATTTGTATCAAGTATTCATACACTTGACACTCACCAATATAAGTAATGAGGAAGAAATGTCCCTCGGAGCTTTAGGCGTTCACTGTGGGATCCTCTTGAAGGTCCTCATGTGTTCCTAAGCAAATAATAATAGACTATCATTCACAAACCCCTACTATTAAAGAAGATCGTACCATAGTACAATCTTAGAAAATCTCGTGAAACAAGCCTAAATTATCCTAAATCGAGGCTCTCAAGTGGGGTTTCAAAATACAAGGGAAATTTAGTTTTCATCTTGAAAATCAAGTATAAAACATTCAAATAATATCGAAGGAATAAGGAGTACTTGAAAAACTCCATTTCCTTGGAATTCGAAAAATTTCAGTTTTAATACGATACATTAGAAAAATCGTATCTCTTGCTTTACAAGTCGAAAATTGGAAAACTTGGTACCGTTGGAAACCTCTTCCAAAGTACTAAAAGTTCATACAATACACTTTTCCATGATTCCAGACGGAAAGTATTCAAAAATTGGCTCAAAGTTGCTGTTTTGAACATGAAGACAGCTTTCGAGGATGGTTTTTGGCCAACTTTGGAAATTCGGCAAAATTCACCCATTGCGAACCAGCCTTTGAAATTTGGAACTCAATTAGAGTTGCAAACAAGGTTTAAAAAAAATAAGCGGAACGAAAATCGGAGTTTTGAGCACCGAGATACGGTAGCTCAAAGTTACCCAAATTTCCTTGCTAAACAAGGGTTTTCCAACATCAAGTCATAAACTTTGGAAATTTAGTTGAACCATGAAACGGCCTCGGAATAACACCAAAATTAGCAGTATAATACTACCATATAAGGGTTGTTCCTCTACCAAATTTCATGGAGAAATAAGCACAAAAAGTGGGTTAACAAAACCGTTGAAATCACAAGAAATTCTAAGGCTAATCTGCATTTGAACTTTCGTTTTGTCATTTCCAAACATTTGGTCAAGGAACATCTCAAACATGGTTCATTCCAGTAGGAAATATCCAAAATATGTTCAAGGTACATTCGATAGATGATTTACTGTGACGGCCCCACCTCCCCCTAAGGCGAACCAAAGGGTTCGGCGGGCCGCCTGCCCAGCTCTCGCCGGGACTCAAAATTTTAAAACAATAAAATTAAATAAACCTACAAGCATACTATTCACAAGATATCTAACGCCAAAAGAGTTCTATTTACATCTTCAAAAGTATCGAGTCAAACCACTCTAATACATTAGAATAACAACCAGCAGAAGGTAGACCCTATGGAGGGTTCTTATACAAAACCACCAAAACAAAAACAAACATCCCAACTGTCCGACTATTACAATCAAACCTAACTATACTAGTGTATGTGTCAAAAGTCCCCGCGTCGGCCCCTGCTAAGGAAAACAAAAGGAAAGGGGTAAGCTATATGCTTAGTAAGTAAACAGGGGCAAAAGCGTAAATCTCACGTAACAACAATTGCACAGTAAGAGTAAAGCAAAAGCAGAAAAGTAACATTACATAATAAGGATACAGGTGGCTCCAAAGCCAAGTCATTTGCTATGCGTGATCTCCTGTCGACACTCCGTCGACCCTAAATAAGGTCCGTAGAAACTTCACGTGTACACCCACCGAACACCTTATCACCCTCACTAGCCAGTCACCTCACAAACTTGCCCGGGCGAACGAAATCACAAACTTGAGCTTGAATCACAAGCTCGGGTCACAAACTTGGTCCACATTCTCGGTGAACCGGATTCACAAACTTGGTGACCTCAGACTAAGTTGGACTGGCTTCGACCAAGCCCTGACCGGCTCGAATAGTCCATCTCAGTCGGAGGATCAACCCCAAACTCACAAACTTCACAAAATTATTCAAAAGTCACCCCGAGCCACAAGCTCAAGGGGTTTAGTTCCAAAATGATTCATATACATATGTCATATACAAATGTGTGCGTAAATTAGGGTTTAGGTCGAGTGCGATAAAGTACACCCTCGCCTAGGTACCCTTTTCATACATATCAAAACACATAAGCAACTAACACATAAGAGCGGCCTGAATACTTACACAACGAACAAAAGAGCAAAAGTATGAAATTCGTGCCGCGAGGAGTAGCTAGTAGTCCCCACCGGCTCCACCTAGCTCACCAACGTCTGAAATTGAAGATTGTGTCACAATATATCACAAACGGCTACTAACATACTTAAAACAAGCAAAATGGCAAAATTGGCACATGCAAGTGCGGAAACGGCACACGGAAATGGGAATGGCGGCCTAGCCATTTTGCCGTCAAAACTGTTTTGAGTCTAATCTAAGCTATGAGTGTTGGATCAAGGTACATGAGGTACCGTTGTGAAGCTTAGAGAAAAGTCTATACCTTTCATGAAGACCCCTAACTCCGGATCTGAACAGAGATGGGTCGAAAGTGCAGAAAACCGTTCCAGGAATTCGCACTCCAAAGTAACGGACAGGGTATGTTTTCTGGACTATAAATCCCAGCTCACAAATCCAAATCAGGAAATTCCAAAGGCATTAGAAAGCTGAGACATAAGGCTAAAACTTTGATGTTTTGGCCAAGACCTGAATCAACTCAGAACAGAACGAAATTTGAGTGTCAAACTACCCGTCAGAACTGTCCAGATTCAAAGGCAGTTCTGACTATTGATTTTGTTTGGGTCATAACGGAAGATACGGAACTCGGATTTCGACGCACTTTATACCATTTTGAAGAAAAAACCAAGATCTACATTTCTTATGAAGGAGTCACCACCCAGATCGTACGGTATCAAAACCGAAAAAGTCACGGGCAGAAGCTAAACTAAAAACGCACAGAACCTGATGTTCAAAACAGGCTTGAGTATTTCATCTATAACTCATGATACACTAATCCGTTTGACCTGAACTTTTACAGGAATATTCAGGACTTAAGAGGCTACAATGTTGAAGAAGGCCACTCAGTCCAATTTCGAGTGTAACTATGTCAAAAATGTAACATACTACACCAGAATCGCAAAACAGGTTCACAAATCGTAGTCTAGTAAAAACATCATAAAACAGCCTACATAAGTCCAAATCCAGAAATTCCAAAGCCATACGAAATCTTAGAAACAGGGCTACATTTCATTAGAAGACCAGAACAACCAATTCTGAAGCAATTCCAGCCAAAACAACCAATTACAGGCGCAATTCTTACATTCGGGTAAAACCAGAACAGCAATAGTAATTTCGACTTTTCTCACTCTACACTACTCCGATTATCCTGAAATTTTGCAGGCACCTCTAAAATATCATTCCCTACAACTTTCATGTTTTAATCCAAGGCCAATTCGGCCTCTATCTAGGACCTAAAAATTCGGACAGAATGCTCCCATAAGAACCCTAGGTTTTTCAATTTTCTTCCAAAACAGAAATTGGTTGCAATCTTCCACTTTTTCCACCTTCTAGAATCATTATATACCATTTCCAATCATCATACAAGGCCACACCCTCAAATTCATATATAAACAGAAAAATCACCAATAAATGGAAAACTTCACCACTTCATCCAAAATCAAGAAATAAACCACAAAATTCAACATTTTAACTACCACTAAGCACAAATTAAGCTTCATTAGGTGAAGGAGAAGGTTCATTCACTACTCACCTAGTAAAACAAGAGAGGGAGAGTTGCTTGTCACCTTAGCTTCCCCAAACACTTCACCAAACAACTCACTAACACCTAATGAAGAGGTTTTATGGAGTAGAAACAAGTTTAAGTGATTGTTTTGGAGGATTTGAGCTAGATGGAAGCCAAAACTTTGAAGAGTTTTCTTTCTTCCTTTGCTAGAGAAGGCCGGCCAAGATGGAGAAGAAAAGAGTGAATTTTTGGTAATTTTTGAGATATTTTAACCAAATGGTAAGACAAGGAATAGTAGTCTTACTTAAGGACTAATCCAAGGGTGACACTTGTCACCTTCATTAATGCAAGTCATCACTTTGTTCCCTCTCACTCTAATCCATAAAGTATCCTATAATTATCTCTTAGCACCCGATAAATTAAACCCAGTATCCGAAACTTAACCTAATCGACCGAATTTTTCCGAACTTACCGCACTAGTGGGTCCCAAGTCCGATATACGTTCTTAATTTCTCAAAACCTATTCGATACTAGAAAAATCATCTAAAAACTATATCTGCTCCTTAAAAATATCTAGAAATTTTTCCTACTCATGAAAATGCAAAAAACAAGCCATGAAAAATGCGAAAACCTAGAAAATGCAAATTACGGGTTCTCACACTCTCTCCCCCTTAAAAGAATTTCGCCCTCGAAATTTTACCTTCAAAATTTAAAGTAACCAATGGCCTGTACCTTCTTCGTCGTCAGAGTCAGAAGAAACGAGGTTCTTCATTCCAGTCCCTTCTCCACTTGACGGTCCAGGGTCGGTCTTGGTTGGTTGTTGGGTTCCTTTCTTTTTTACGCACTTTAATCGGACAATGAGCAATTCGATGCTCGGCGCTCCCACAGCGCAGACATCTCCTCCCCTTTCTCCAACAATCGTTCTCTGTGTGATTGGTCTTCCCGCAATAGTCACAAGTCAAGTGGGAAGCCATCTTTTCGCTTTCCGGAGAAGTCTTCCCCTGTCCGGTTTGGCTTCCTTTGATAAATCTTTCATTTACCGCCCCCAATGTCCATGGCGGCCGGAATAACTGGTTCACTTTCCGTACTTTAGAAGGTGCCATTGCTTCGCTAGGTTCCTCACTCACGCTACCCACTGCACCCCTTTTCCGTATTTGGGAAGCTTTCACCTGCGCCTTTGCCTTCTCGATTCGTTGGGCCTTTTCAAGGGCCTCCTCGAAAATCCCTTCGTATTTCCTTTTTAGCTCTAAGTTCTCTCTGAATACTCGTGCTTCCATCGCCCTTCCCAGTATGCAACAAGTTTCTTTTGGACTTCTATTTCGTCTCGAAGAACCGCGATTTCCTTATACATCTCAACCCAACGTGCCATCTCACAGAATTGCTGGACCTCAGATGGTAGCCTGTCGGCAAAACAATGGGTCATAATAAAGTCTTGAACACAAGTGGCACTCTTGGTCCATGTTTGGTTCAGCTGTTGTTTCCTCCCTTTCTTCTCTTGACTCTTGGTCTCGTTTTGTTTCACTGCTTTGACCATGTCCGCGATTACGTCCCCTCTTTTTTTTTTCCCCCTTCTCTCTTTTCTTTCCAAAAGGGTACTTTCATGCATGAATGCAATAAATTGACTAAAAGAACAAAATCTATCATACCAATTACACAAGTAAAATATAGCACATAACACGCCATATTAAAAGACGGATAAGCAAGTACACAAATACATATCAAGTTGGACAGATAACCATGTACACAAGCACATATACGAGCACATATACTAACGTTAGGTAGTCGTAATATACGGACGAACCAAAAGGAAAAGGTGAAGTCGTCCCAGTATCAGCCCATCTGGTCTCTCACATCACTTACTATCCAAACTAGATGTCCATTAATCTCTTGTGCTCATTCTGGTCAGACAAAGCCTGTTCATGTTTCCAAAATACAAGGCTCGTTTCCAAAATACAAGGCTCAAATACCTAGTAGCTTGCATCGCCTCAATTCTGGAGTACTCGGGCACGAGAATCCGAAATAAGATAGTTCACATCTCGAGCTGGCCAGTCCCCAGAGTAAACCATCTACAAATCGAAATTCCTGCCCGACATACCTATCTATGGTCCTTAGATACCATAAGAAAGATTGAAGACCTATAACACTTCAGGGTTCATAGCTTATGCTCGAACGAGCACTTAATCCTTCATACCCATTCACCACTCAGCCCAAGCTCACTCTGCGCAGAGACCACGCGAAGTAGGCTCTTATACCAAATGTGACGGCCCCACCTCCCCCCTAAGGCGAACCAAAGGGTTCGGCGGGCCGCCTGCCCAGCTCTCGCCGGGACTCAAAATTTTAAAACAATAAAATTAAATAAACCTACAAGCATACTATTCACAAGATATCTAACGCCGAAAGAGTTCTATTTACATCTTCAAAAGTATCGAGTCAAACCACTCTAATACATTAGAATAACAACCAGCAGAAGGTAGACCCTATGGAGGGTTCTTATACAAACCACCAAAACAAAAACAAACATCCTAACTGTCCGACTGTTACAATCAAACCTAACTATACTAGTGTATGTGTCAAAAGTCCCCGCGTCGGCCCCTGCTAAGGAAAACAAAAGGAAAGGGGTAAGCTATATGCTTAGTAAGTAAACAGGGGCAAAAGCGTAAATCTCACGTAACAACAATTGCACAGTAAGAGTAAAGCAAAAGCAGAAAAGTAACATCACATAATAAGGATACAGGTGGCTCCAAAGCCAAGTCATTTGCCATGCGTGATCTCCTGTCGACACTCCGTCGACCCTAAATAAGGTCCGTAGAAACTTCACTTGTACACCCACCGAACACCTTATCACCCTCACTGGCCAGTCATCTCACAAACTTGCCCGGGCGAACGAAATCACAAACTTGAGCTTGAATCACAAGCTCGGGTCACAAACTTGGTCCACATTCTCGGTGAACCGGATTCACAAACTTGGTGACCTCAGACTAAGTTGGACTGGTTTCGACCAAGCCCTGACCGGCTCGAATAGTCCATCTCGGTCGGAGGATCAACCCCAAACTCACAAACTTCACAAAATTATTCAAAAGTCACCCCGAGCCACAAGTTCAAGGGGTTTAGTTCCAAAATGATTCATATACATATGTCATATACAAATGCGTGCGTAAATTAGGGTTTAGGTTGAGTGCGATAAAGTACACCCTCGCCTAGGTACCCTTTTCATACATATCAAAACACATAAGCAACTAACACATAAGAGCGGCCTGAATACTTACACAACGAACAAAAGAGCAAAAGTATGAAATTCGTGCCGCGAGGAGTAGCTAGTAGGCCCCACCGGCTCCACCTAACTCACCAACGTCTGAAATTGAAGATTGTGTCACAATATATCACAAACGGCTACTAACATACTTAAAACAAGCAAAATGGCAAAATTGGCACATGCAAGTGCGGAAACGGCACACGGAAATGGGAATGGCGGCCTAGCCATTTTGCCGTCAAAACTGTTTTGAGTCTAATCGAAGCTATGAGTGTCGGATCAAGGTACATGAGGTACCGTTGTGAAGCTTAGAGAAAAGTCTATACCTTTCATGAAGACCCCTAACTCCGGATCTGAACAGAGATGGGTCGAAAGTGCAGAAAACCGTTCCAGGAATTCGCACTCCAAAGTAACGGACAGGGTATGTTTTCTGGACTATAACTCCCAGCTCACAAATCCAAATCAGGAAATTCCAAAGGAATTAGAAAGCTGAGACATAAGGCTAAAACTTTGATGTTTTGGCCAAGACCTGAATCCACTCAGAACAGAACGAAATTTGAGTGTCAAACTACCCGTCAGAACTGTCCAGATTCAAAGGCAGTTCTGATGATTGATTTTGTTTGGGTCATAACGGAAGCTACGGAACTCGGATTTCGACGCACTTTATACCATTTTGAAGAAAAAACCAAGATCTACATTTCTTATGAAGGAGTCACCACCCAGATCGTACGGTATCAAAACTGAAAAAGTCACGGGCAGAAGCTAAACTAAAAACGCACAGAACCTGATGTTCAAAACAGGCTTGAGTATTTCATCTATAACTCATGATACACTAATCCGTTTGACCTGAAATTTTACAGGAATATTCAGGACTTAAGAGGCTACAATGTTGAAGAAGGCCACTCAGTCCAATTTCGAGTGTAACTACGTCAAAAATGTAACATACTACACCAGAATCGCAAAACAGGTTCACAAATCGTAGTCTAGTACAAACATCATAAAACAGCCTACATAAGTCCAAATCCAGAAATTCTAAAGCCATACGAAAGCTTAGAAACAGGGCTACATTTCATTAGAAGACCAGAACAACCAATTCTGAAGCAATTCCAGCCAAAACAACCAATTACAGGCGCAATTCTTACATTCGGGTAAAACCAGAACAGCAATAGTAATTTCGACTTTTCTCACTCTACACTACTCCGATTGACGTGAAATTTTGCAAGAACCTCTAAAATATCATTCCATACAACTTTCATGTTTTAAGCCAAGGCCAATTTGGCCTCTATCTAGGACCTAAAAATTCGGACAGAATGCTCCCATAAGAACCCTAGGTTTTTCAATTTTCTTCCAAAACAGAAATTGGTTGCAATCTTCCACTTTTTCCACCTTCTAGAATCATTATATACCATTCCAATCATCATACAAGGCCACACAATCAAATTCATATATAAACAGAAAAATCACCAATAAATGGAAAACTTCACCACTTCATCCAAAATCAAGAAATAAACCACAAAATTCAACATTTTAACTACCACTAAGCACAAATTAAGCTTCATTAGGTGAAGGAGAAGGTTCATTCATTACTCACCTAGTAAAAAAAGAGAGGGAGAGTTGCTTGTCACCTTAGCTTCCCAAAACACTTCACCAAACAACTCACTAATACCTAATGAAGAGGTTTTATGGAGTAGAAACAAGTTTAAGTGATTGTTTTGGAGGATTTGAGCTAGATGGAAGCCAAAACTTTGAAGAGTTTTCTTTCTTCCTTTGCTAGAGAAGGCCGGCCAAGATGGAGAAGAAAAGAGTGAATTTTTGGTAATTTTTGAGATATTTTAACCAAATGGTAAGACAAGGAATAGTAGTCTTACTTAAGGACTAATCCAAGGGTGACACTTGTCACCTTCATTAATGCAAGTCATCACTTTGTTCCCTCTCACTCTAATCCATAAAGTATCCTATAATTATCTCTTAGCACCCGATAAATTAAACCCAGTATCCGAAACTTAACCTAATCGACCGAATTTTTCCGAACTTACCGCACTAGTGGGTCCCAAGTCCGATATACGTTCTTAATTTCTCAAAACCTATTCGATACTAGAAAAATCATCTAAAAACTATATCTGCTCCTTAAAAATATCTAGAAATTTTTCCTACTCATGAAAATGCAAAAAACAAGCCATGAAAAATGCGAAAACCTAGAAAATGCAAATTACGGGTTCTCACACTCTCTCCCCCTTAAAAGAATTTCGCCCTCGAAATTTTACCTTCAAAATTTAAAGTAACCAATGGCCTGTACCTTCTTCGTCGTCAGAGTCAGAAGAAACGAGGTTCTTCATTCCAGTCCCTTCTCCACTTGACGGTCCAGGGTCGGTCTTGGTTGGTTGTTGGGTTCCTTTCTTTTTTACGCACTTTAATCGGACAATGAGCAATTCGATGCTCGGCGCTCCCACAGCGCAGACATCTCCTCCCCTTTCTCCAACAATCGTTCTCTGTGTGATTGGTCTTCCCGCAATAGTCACAAGTCAAGTGGGAAGCCATCTTTTCGCTTTCCGGAGAAGTCTTCCCCTGTCCGGTTTGGCTTCCTTTGATAAATCTTTCATTTACCGCCCCCAATGTCCATGGCGGCCGGAATAACTGGTTCACTTTCCGTACTTTAGAAGGTGCCATTGCTTCGCTAGGTTCCTCACTCACGCTACCCACTGCACCCCTTTTCCGTATTTGGGAAGCTTTCACCTGCGCCTTTGCCTTCTCGATTCGTTGGGCCTTTTCAAGGGCCTCCTTGAAAATCCCTTCGTATTTCCTTTTTAGCTCTAAGTTCTCTCTGAATACTCGTGCTTCCATCGCCCTTCCCAGTATGCAACAAGTTTCTTTTGGACTTCTATTTCGTCTCGAAGAACCGCGATTTCCTTATACATCTCAACCCAACGTGCCATCTCACAGAATTGCTGGACCTCAGATGGTAGCCTGTCGACAAAACAATGGGTCATAATAAAGTCTTGAATACAAGTGGCACTCTTGGTCCATGTTTGGTTCAGCTGTTGTTTCCTCCCTTTCTTCTATTGACTCTTGGTCTCGTTTTGTTTCACTGCTCTGACCATGTCCGCGATTACGTCCCTTTTTTTTTCCCTTTCTCTCTTTTCTTTCCAAAAGGGTACTTTCATGCATGAATGCAATAAATTGACTAAAAGAACAAAATCTATCATACCAATTAAACAAGTAACATATCGCACATAACACGCCATATTAAAAGACGGATAAGCAAGTACACAAATACATATCAAGTTGGACAGATAACCATGTACACAAGCACATATACGAGCACATATACTAACGTTAGGTAGTCGTAATATACGGACGAACCAAAAGGAAAAGGTGAAGTCGTCCCAGTATCAGCCCATCTGGTCTCTCACGTCACTTACTATCCAAACTAGATGTCCATTAATCTCTTGTGCTCATTCTGGTCAGACAAAGCCTGTTCATGTTTCCAAAATACAAGGCTCGTTTCCAAAATACAAGGCTCAAATACCTAGTAGCTTGCATCGCCTCAATTCTGGAGTACTCGGGCACGAGAATCCGAAATAAGATAGTTCACATCTAGAGCTGGCCAGTCCCCAGAGTAAACCATCTACAAATCGAAATTCCTGCCCGACATACCTATCTATGGTCCTTAGATACCATAAGAAAGATTGAAGACCTATAACACTTCAGGGTTCATAGCTTATGCTCGAACGAGCACTTAATCCTTCATACCCATTCACCACTCAGCCCAAGCTCACTCCGCGCAGAGACCACGCGAAGCAGGCTCTGATACCAACTGTGACGGCCCCACCTCCCCCTAAGGCGAACCAAAGGGTTCGGCGGGCCGCCTGCCCAGCTCTCGCCGGGACTCAAAATTTTAAAACAATAAAATTAAATAAACCTACAAGCATACTATTCACAAGATATCTAACGCCAAAAGAGTTCTATTTATATCTTCAAAAGTATCGAGTCAAACCACTCTAATACATTAGAATAACAACCAGCAGAAGGTAGACCCTATGGAGGGTTCTTATACAAACCACCAAAACAAAAACAAACATCCCAACTGTCCGACTGTTACATTCAAACCTAACTATACTAGTGTATGTGTCAAAAGTCCCCGCGTCGGCCCCTGCTAAGGAAAACAAAAGGAAAGGGGTAAGCTATATGCTTAGTAAGTAAATAGGGGCAAAAGCGTAAATCTCACGTAACAACAATTGCACAGTAAGAGTAAAGCAAAAGCAGAAAAGTAACATCACATAATAAGGATACAGGTGGCTCCAAAGCCAAGTCATTTGCCATGCGTGATCTCCTGTCGACACTCTGTCGACCCTAAATAAGGTCCGTAGAAACTTCACTTGTACACCCACCGAACACCTTATCACCCTCACTGGCCAGTCACCTCACAAACTTGCCCGGGCGAACGAAATCACAAACTTGAGCTTGAATCACAAGCTCGGGTCACAAACTTGGTCCACATTCTCGGTGAACCGGATTCACAAACTTGGTGACCTCAGACTAAGTTGGACTGGCTTCGACCAAGCCCTGACCGGCTCGAATAGTCCATCTCGGTCGGAGGATCAACCCCAAACTCACAAACTTCACAAAATTATTCAAAAGTCACCCCGAGCCACAAGCTCAAGGGGTTTAGTTCCAAAATGATTCATATACATATGTCATATACAAATGTGTGCGTAAATTAGGGTTTAGGTCGAGTGTGATAAAGTACACCCACTCCTAGGTACCCTTTTCATACATATCAAAACACATAAGCAACTAACACATAAGAGCGGCCTGAATACTTACACAACGAACAAAAGAGCAAAAGTATGAAATTCGTGCCGCGAGGAGTAGCTAGTAGGCCCCACCGGCTCCACCTAACTCACCAACGTCTGAAATTGAAGATTGTGTCACAATATATCACAAACGGCTACTAACATACTTAAAACAAGCAAAATGGCAAAATTGGCACATGCAAGTGCGGAAACGGCACACGGAAATGGGAATGGCGGCCTAGCCATTTTGCCGTCAAAACTGTTTTGAGTCTAATCGAAGCTATGAGTGTCGGATCAAGGTACATGAGGTACCGTTGTGAAGCTTAGAGAAAAGTCTATACCTTTCATGAAGACCCCTAACTCCGGATCTGAACAGAGATGGGTCGAAAGTGCAGAAAACCGTTCCAGGAATTCGCACTCCAAAGTAACGGACAGGGTATGTTTTCTGGACTATAAATCCCAGCTCACAAATCCAAATCAGGAAATTCCAAAGGCATTAGAAAGCTGAGACATAAGGCTAAAACTTTGATGTTTTGGCCAAGACCTGAATCCACTCAGAACAGAACGAAATTTGAGTGTCAAACTACCCGTCAGAACTGTCCAGATTCAAAGGCAGTTCTGACGATTGATTTTGTTTGGGTCATAACGGAAGCTACGGAACTCGGATTTCGACGCACTTTATACCGTTTTGAAGAAAAACCAAGATCTACATTTCTTATGAAGGAGTCACCACCCAGATCGTACGGTATCAAAACCGAAAAAGTCACGGGCAGAAGCTAAACTAAAAACGCACAGAACCTGATGTTCAAAACAGGCTTGAGTATTTCATCTATAACTCATGATACACTAATCCGTTTGACCTGAAATTTTACAGGAATATTCAGGACTTAAGAGGCTACAATGTTGAAGAAGGCCACTCAGTCCAATTTCGAGTGTAACTATGTCAAAAATGTAACATACTACACCAGAATCGCAAAACAGGTTCACAAATCGTAGTCTAGTAAAAACATCATAAAACAGCCTACATAAGTCCAAATCCAGAAATTCCAAAGCCATACGAAAGCTTAGAAACAGGGCTACATTTCATTAGAAGACCAGAACAACCAATTCTGAAGCAATTCCAGCCAAAACAACCAATTACAGGCGCAATTCTTACATTCGGGTAAAACCAGAACAGCAATAGTAATTTCGACTTTTCTCACTCTACACTACTCCGATTGACCTGAAATTTTGCAGAACCTCTAAAATATCATTCCCTACAACTTTCATGTTTTAAGCCAAGGCCAATTTGGCCTCTATCTAGGACCTAAAAATTCGGACAGAATGCTCCCATAAGAACCCTAGGTTTTTCAATTTTCTTCCAAAACAGAAATTGGTTGCAATCTTCCACTTTTTCCACCTTCTAGAATCATTATATACCATTCCAATCATCATACAAGGCCACACCCTCAAATTCATATATAAACAGAAAAATCACCAATAAATGGAAAACTTCACCACTTCATCCAAAATCAAGAAATAAACCACAAAATTCAACATTTTAACTACCACTAAGCACAAATTAAGCTTCATTAGGTGAAGGAGAAGGTTCATTCATTACTCACCTAGTAAAACAAGAGAGGGAGAGTTGCTTGTCACCTTAGCTTCCCAAAACACTTCACCAAACAACTCACTAATACCTAATGAAGAGGTTTTATGGAGTAGAAACAAGTTTAAGTGATTGTTTTGGAGGATTTGAGCTAGATGGAAGCCAAAACTTTGAAGAGTTTTCTTTCTTCCTTTGCTAGAGAAGGCCGGCCAAGATGGAGAAGAAAAGAGTGAATTTTTGGTAATTTTTGAGATATTTTAACCAAATGGTAAGACAAGGAATAGTAGTCTTACTTAAGGACTAATCCAAGGGTGACACTTGTCACCTTCATTAATGCAAGTCATCACTTTGTTCCCTCTCACTCTAATCCATAAAGTATCCTATAATTATCTCTTAGCACCCGATAAATTAAACCCAGTATCCGAAACTTAACCTAATCGGCCGAATTTTTCCGAACTTACCGCACTAGTGGGTCCCACGTCCGATATACGTTCTTAATTTCTCAAAACCTATTCGATACTAGAAAAATCATCTAAAAACTATATCTGCTCCTTAAAAATATCTAGAAATTTTTTCTACTCATGAAAATGCAAAAAACAAGCCATGAAAAATGCGAAAACCTAGAAAATGCAAATTACGGGTTCTCACACTCTCTCCCCCTTAAAAGAATTTCGCCCTCGAAATTTTACCTTCAAAATTTAAAGTAACCAATGGCCTGTACCTTCTTCGTCGTCAGAGTCAGAAGAAACGAGGTTCTTCATTCCAGTCCCTTCTCCACTTGACGGTCCAGGGTCGGTCTTGGTTGGTTGTTGGGTTCCTTTCTTTTTTACGCACTTTAATCGGACAATGAGCAATTCGATGCTCGGCGCTCCCACAGCGCAGACATCTCCTCCCCTTTCTCCAACAATCGTTCTCTGTGTGATTGGTCTTCCCGCAATAGTCACAAGTCAAGTGGGAAGCCATCTTTTCGCTTTCCGGAGAAGTCTTCCCCTGTCCGGTTTGGCTTCCTTTGATAAATCTTTCATTTACCGCCCCCAATGTCCATGGCGGCCGGAATAACTGGTTCACTTTCCGTACTTTAGAAGGTGCCATTGCTTCGCTAGGTTCCTCACTCACGCTACCCACTGCACCCCTTTTCCGTATTTGGGAAGCTTTCACCTGCGCCTTTGCCTTCTCGATTCGTTGGGCCTTTTCAAGGGCCTCCTCGAAAATCCCTTCGTATTTCCTTTTTAGCTCTAAGTTCTCTCTGAATACTCGTGCTTCCATCGCCCTTCCCAGTATGCAACAAGTTTCTTTTGGACTTCTATTTCGTCTCGAAGAACCGCGATTTCCTTATACATCTCAACCCAACGTGCCATCTCACAGAATTGCTGGACCTCAGATGGTAGCCTGTCGACAAAACAATGGGTCATAATAAAGTCTTGAATACAAGTGGCACTCTTGGTCCATGTTTGGTTCAGCTGTTGTTTCCTCCCTTTCTTCTATTGACTCTTGGTCTCGTTTTGTTTCACTGCTCTGACCATGTCCGCGATTACGTCCCTTTTTTTTTCCCTTTCTCTCTTTTCTTTCCAAAAGGGTACTTTCATGCATGAATGCAATAAATTGACTAAAAGAACAAAATCTATCATACCAATTAAACAAGTAACATATCGCACATAACACGCCATATTAAAAGACGGATAAGCAAGTACACAAATACATATCAAGTTGGACAGATAACCATGTACACAAGCACATATACGAGCACATATACTAACGTTAGGTAGTCGTAATATACGGACGAACCAAAAGGAAAAGGTGAAGTCGTCCCAGTATCAGCCCATCTGGTCTCTCACATCACTTACTATCCAAACTAGATGTCCATTAATCTCTTGTGCTCATTCTGGTCAGACAAAGCCTGTTCATGTTTCCAAAATACAAGGCTCAAATACCTAGTAGCTTGCATCGCCTCAATTCTGGAGTACTCGGGCACGAGAATCCGAAATAAGATAGTTCACATCTCGAGCTGGCCAGTCCCCAGAGTAAACCATCTACAAATCGAAATTCCTGCCCGACATACCTATCTATGGTCCTTAGATACCATAAGAAAGATTGAAGACCTATAACACTTCAGGGTTCATAGCTTATGCTCGAACGAGCACTTAATCCTTCATACCCATTCACCACTCAGCCCAAGCTCACTCTGCGCAGAGACCACGCGAAGTAGGCTCTTATACCAAATGTGACGGCCCCACCTCCCCCCTAAGGCGAACCAAAGGGTTCGGCGGGCCGCCTGCCCAGCTCTCGCCGGGACTCAAAATTTTAAAACAATAAAATTAAATAAACCTACAAGCATACTATTCACAAGATATCTAACGCCGAAAGAGTTCTATTTACATCTTCAAAAGTATCGAGTCAAACCACTCTAATACATTAGAATAACAACCAGCAGAAGGTAGACCCTATGGAGGGTTCTTATACAAACCACCAAAACAAAAACAAACATCCCAACTGTCCGACTGTTACAATCAAACCTAACTATACTAGTGTATGTGTCAAAAGTCCCCGCGTCGGCCCCTGCTAAGGAAAACAAAAGGAAAGGGGTAAGCTATACGCTTAGTAAGTAAACAGGGGCAAAAGCGTAAATCTCACGTAACAACAATTGCACAGTAAGAGTAAAGCAAAAGCAGAAAAGTAACATCACATAATAAGGATACAGGTGGCTCCAAAGCACAGTCATTTGCCATGCGTGATCTCCTGTCGACACTCCGTCGACCCTAAATAAGGTCCGTAGAAACTTCACTTGTACACCCACCGAACACCTTATCACCCTCACTGGCCAGTCACCTCACAAACTTGCCCGGGCGAACGAAATCACAAACTTGAGCTTGAATCACAAGCTCGGGTCACAAACTTGGTCTACATTCTCGGTGAACCGGATTCACAAACTTGGTGACCTCAGACTAAGTTGGACTGGCTTCGACCAAGCCCTGACCGGCTCGAATAGTCCATCTCGGTCGGAGGATCAACCCCAAACTCACAAACTTCACAAAATTATTCAAAAGTCACCCCGAGCCACAAGCTCAAGGGGTTTAGTTCCAAAATGATTCATATACATATGTCATATACAAATGTGTGCGTAAATTAGGGTTTAGGTCGAGTGTGATAAAGTACACCCACTCCTAGGTACCCTTTTCATACATATCAAAACACATAAGCAACTAACACATAAGAGCGGCCTGAATACTTACACAACGAACAAAAGAGCAAAAGTATGAAATTCGTGCCGCGAGGAGTAGCTAGTAGGCCCCACCGGCTCCACCTAACTCACCAACGTCTGAAATTGAAGATTGTGTCACAATATATCACAAACGGCTACTAACATACTTAAAACAAGCAAAATGGCAAAATTGGCACATGCAAGTGCGGAAACGGCACACGGAAATGGGAATGGCGGCCTAGCCATTTTGCCGTCAAAACTGTTTTGAGTCTAATCGAAGCTATGAGTGTCGGATCAAGGTACATGAGGTACCGTTACGAAGCTAAGAGAAAATTCTATACCTTTCATGAAGACCCCTAACTCCGGATCTGAACAGAGATGGGTCGAAAGTGCAGAAAACCGTTCCAGGAATTCGCACTCCAAAGTAACGGACAGGGTATGTTTTCTGGACTATAACTCCCAGCTCACAAATCCAAATCAGGAAATTCCAAAGGCATTAGAAAGCTGAGACATAAGGCTAAAACTTTGATGTTTTGGCCAAGACCTGAATCCACTCAGAACAGAACGAAATGTGAGTGTCAAAGTACCCGTCAGAACTGTCCAGATTCAAAGGCAGTTCTGACGATTGATTTTGTTTGGGTCATAACGGAAGCTACGGAACTCGGATTTCGACGCACTTTATACCGTTTTGAAGACAAAACCAAGATCTACATTTCTTATGAAGGAGTCACCACCCAGATCGTACGGTATCAAAACCGAAAAAGTCACGGGCAGAAGCTAAACTAAAAACGCACAGAACCTGATGTTCAAAACAGGCTTGAGTATTTCATCTATAACTCATGATACACTAATCCGTTTGACCTGAACTTTTACAGGAATATTCAGGACTTAAGAGGCTACAATGTTGAAGAAGGCCACTCAGTCCAATTTCGAGTGTAACTATGTCAAAAATGTAACATACTACACCAGAATCGCAAAACAGGTTCACAAATCGTAGTCTAGTAAAAACATCATAAAACAGCCTACATAAGTCCAAATCCAGAAATTCCAAAGCCATACGAAATCTTAGAAACAGGGCTACATTTCATTAGAAGACCAGAACAACCAATTCTGAAGCAATTCCAGCCAAAACAACCAATTACAGGCGCAATTCTTACATTCGGGTAAAACCAGAACAGCAATAGTAATTTCGACTTTTCTCACTCTACACTACTCCGATTATCCTGAAATTTTGCAGGCACCTCTAAAATATCATTCCCTACAACTTTCATGTTTTAATCCAAGGCCAATTCGGCCTCTATCTAGGACCTAAAAATTCGGACAGAATGCTCCCATAAGAACCCTAGGTTTTTCAATTTTCTTCCAAAACAGAAATTGGTTGCAATCTTCCACTTTTTCCACCTTCTAGAATCATTATATACCATTTCCAATCATCATACAAGGCCACACCCTCAAATTCATATATAAACAGAAAAATCACCAATAAATGGAAAACTTCACCACTTCATCCAAAATCAAGAAATAAACCACAAAATTCAACATTTTAACTACCACTAAGCACAAATTAAGCTTCATTAGGTGAAGGAGAAGGTTCATTCATTACTCACCTAGTAAAACAAGAGAGGGAGAGTTGCTTGTCACCTTAGCTTCCCAAAACACTTCACCAAACAACTCACTAACACCTAATGAAGAGGTTTTATGGAGTAGAACAAGTTTAAGTGATTGTTTTGGAGGATTTGAGCCAGATGGAAGCCAAAACTTTGAAGAGTTTTCTTTCTTCCTTTGCTAGAGAAGGCCGGCCAAGATGGAGAAGAAAAGAGTGAATTTTTGGTAATTTTTGAGATATTTTAACCAAATGGTAAGACAAGGAATAGTAGTCTTACTTAAGGACTAATCCAAGGGTGACACTTGTCACCTTCATTAATGCAAGTCATCACTTTGTTCCCTCTCACTCTAATCCATAAAGTATCCTATAATTATCTCTTAGCACCCGATAAATTAAACCCAGTATCCGAAACTTAACCTAATCGGCCGAATTTTTCCGAACTTACCGCACTAGTGGGTCCCACGTCCGATATACGTTCTTAATTTCTCAAAACCTATTCGATACTAGAAAAATCATCTAAAAACTATATCTGCTCCTTAAAAATATCTAGAAATTTTTCCTACTCATGAAAATGCAGAAAACAAGCCATGAAAAATGCGAAAACCTAGAAAATGCAATTTACGGGTTCTCACATTTACACTAATAAGCTTCGGATAACAAGTCCCAAACCATAGTTAGTTTCACATCTGTCCAAAACACTGTTTTCGTTCACAAAGTCAGTTTTAAATTTTGATCATAAATCACTCAATTCAACTCAGAATTGAGCGTGGTTGGTGGCATTGGAAAATAGACTCATAAGTCTATATTTTCTCAGAAGAAATTATTTTCAAAATCCGTCCACAACTAGTCCACATTTGAGCCTCAAGATACAGTTCATGTTATGCCCTGTAGTGAACCAACGAAACAGAACAGTAATCTTTAAATAAATGGTTTGGCTCACACAAGTGGAACCAGAACATCCATTTTATACCAATAGAAAGCTGGGAATGTCTAGTTTCTAGTGCCATAAACGGCACTCAATTCTGACATTGGAGTAAAAAGATATAGCCGAAACAAAAACACTGCATGGGTGAATACGGGATCAGTTTCCAGATTTCTAAGCTATCGTAAATCCAACATTTGGGTGACCAAATCAAGTTATTTTTCAATGAAACTTTTTACACAACCAATATAACATGTAAACAATATAACCAAGCCATTAGAACCTCAAAATTTTACATCAAAGTGCATGAACATAGCAGGGGTAGAATGGTCACTTTTTCCCCTTGCACCTCATTTGAGTTTTTACTCATAGCATCACTCATTTCTAGTATAACAAACACTAAACCAACATTATTAACACCATAATCCATGAAATCAGTCCTCAAGTCAATGTGGGAGTTCATAGAGCCCACACAACAAAATCCAACATAAACAAAGTTACCCACATGAAATTACAAGCTCATAAGTGCAATACTACTCCCATAAGTTAAGAATTTTAAGGTGGATCATCCATTACCTCAAATGATGACTTAGGCAGAAATTTTTGTCCTCTTAAAGCTCACAAAAACCGTGGAAAGTAGCCCCCTTTTGTAGCTCAAGATGATCACCAAGTGTTTAGTTAAGTATGGGTGAATTTTGGAGTGATTTGGGTGAGAAATGAAGGTGAAATGAAGAAGAAACTTTGGTTCTTTTCTCTTGGTGCTGGACGGCAGCTTTGAGGAGGAAGAAGAATGTTGTTGGCTGATAATGAGGCTTATGTGAGAGGCTTAAGAATATGTGGTTAAGAATGCCTCAAAAGTCAACTCTCTAGTGCACGCGTTTCGTGCCCGATTCCTCTCGAGTTTATTTCACTAGTGCACTAAACCTCTAATGCACTTCCATTCATACTATTATTATTCACTCTTAATAGTCCAAAAATAAAGGTCTAAAGTCTCTCAATTAATCGCGCGCGTAAAAACGCGTACTTCCGATTTAAGCGCGATAACGCGAAATTTCTAAGAAATTCTTGTAACGATAGTACCACTAACTATCACTTGAATACTTAGGCATAAAAATAGATATTTTAAAACCATTGTGCAAGCCTCTAATTTTCCAAACTTATTGTATTCTCGAATCGATTATTGACTCCAATCGCGTATTCACTATTTTCACTTAACGATCTTCCAAAAATTAAATTTTGAAACAAGTCACTTTAAAAATATAATTAAGCTATAAATCCATATAATTAGGTCTAAAAAGATTAGAAAATAATTGTAAGGCCCAAAGATAACCTAAGAGGGGGGTGAATTAGGTTGATTAAAAACTTAATTGAGTTTATGCACTTTTTACTTAATAAAAATTTACTTTCTTTTCTAGTAGAGATCAATCAAGTAATTTTAAAGAATAGAACAATGTTGATCAGAAATAAAGATATATATAAGCAATGAGAATTTTATTAAACAAAAAGAATAAGATAGAGTATCAAACCGATTGTCTACCAAGCTTTCCTCAAACTTGAAGACCAATCACAAAGATGAGCACCTTCTCTTTGATGAACAATAATCAACTCAATGTACAATGGAGGGATCACTTCCTCCTTGCCCCAAGCCTCACTTAGTCAAGTTAGGAAGTTTTACTATCACTCAGATAACCCTCAACAAAGCTACACTATTGAAAATTTCAAACACAAGAGAAGAGCTTACAAGAACTTCACACAACTAGGAGAACAAATCTTGCTTGGGAGACTATTTTCTAGCTAAAATATCTCTTTAGATCTTGTAGTCAAAGTGTGCAAAAGTTATTTTCTCGTTCAGAATCGTTTGTATTTGAAGGGGACCAAAAATGGGCTTCATTAATGCTTCCAACGGATAGAAGGCAGATGAAGAGTCAGCTAGCCGTTGGGGCTGTCGGACGTCCGACAGATTAATCATCGTCCGATCCCATCGTCCGAAACTCACCAAGTTGTCGTTCGGACGTCCGATGGGATTTTATCGTCCGAAAGCATCTGCGTCCGAATGTCGTCCAGAGAGTCATCAAAACTTTGCGAAATTTTTCGGACGTCCAACACGATCGATATGCGTCCGAAAAGTGCGTCCGATCCTCCCGGACGTCCGATGCTTCCTCTCGAGCGTCCGAAGGAGTTTCCTTCTTGATGTTCTTCATCCTTTCGGACGTCCGACATGAGTGCCCTATTTTTGCTTCTTCTTTTGGTTGATTTTCTTTCCTTGACACCTTTGTACCTGATTCTCTAAAAAGCAAAACACTTATATTTGAAGAGAATTAGATAAACATTTCAAAGTGCTTTTGTGATCATCAAAATCAAGAATAACATTCTCCCCCTTTTTGATGATGACAAAACAATGATTTGAAATGAAATTTGATGATTACAAATAGGCTCCCCCTTTCTCAGTCAATCGAAGAACAAAAATTGAAAAACTCCCCCTCACTTGACTATTTCACAGATTTATTCAATCATCCAAAAATAGTTAAGCAATTGAAAAACTCCCCCTCACTTAGTTAACCAATTTATTCACTGATTTATCCAAAAATAGTTAAGCAATTGAGAAACTCCCCCTCACTTGGCTACTTCACAGATTTATCCACATATCCAGTCAATTCATATCTTTTTTCCCCCTTTTTGTCATCACAAAAGTCAAAAGTAAAGAGACATGTCAAGAATCACAAAAGTAAAGAGACATGTTAAGAATCAGTAACATAAAAAAGGACTAAACATTCTTAACAAAATAGCTTACGAGCATCACAAAACATTACAAGCACCATTACATCCACATATCCAGTTTGGAACATTACAAGCACCAGAATCAAAGAAAACAACAAAAAAAATCAAGACAACCATCTAACACCTAGCAAATAGAAAACAGTCAAACAGAATGTAAATGATCCTAATATGGCTAGAGATCCTAAATGGTAAACTAAGTGGACCCATGCGTCCTTCGAGTAAGCAGATACTGAGAGAGATCCTCCTCCTCAGTGTCTTCATCATCTTCAGCATGTTCACCAACTGGTTTCTTGCCTTTGTCAGATGTGGAAGGATCATGAGGTGCCACCGGAGTAGAGGTGAGATCGATGGAAGCAGGACTCATGGAGCGAATAGGAGCTGATGAACATTAGAGCGTGGCTCTTTGCCATGAGGAACTTCCTCAACCACAGGTGGGGGAAAGAGAAGACTCTTTTTATCCAGAAAGTCTGCTTGTTGCTCAGATGACATGGTGAGCATGAGACCATGTTCAAGAAGTAGAACATGTTGTTTAAGATCACGAAGGAGCTCAACCACTTCAGAATTTGAAGAAGAAGATGCCTTAGTGGCAGTCTTCCTAGGATGAATAGAAGTCAGTGCAACAGAGGATAAAGTGTGAAGGGGATCATGTGCAGCCTTAGATCTAGGTTCATTAGACATAGCCTCCTTATAAGCCCACAAATTATCTCTAAAGACAAGATTTATCTCTAAAGACAAGATTCTTGCGCTCAAAATAAGCCTTAGTAAAGGCAGAAGAAAACGTTTCTTTGGGACAAACACCAAGGATGGGTACTTTGTAAAACTCAAAGATCTTCTGAAGAAATTTTTCATAAGACAGTTTTCTACGAGAATCAGTGGTGAAGCGAAGTAAAAACTTGCACATGACAAACCCAAAGTCAATGCGAATTTTTTCTCGAAAACAATAAAAAAGATACAGCTCCATTTTATTGGCATCTGTCCTATGACCATCAGTAGGTACAAGCAAATTTGAAATGATTGAGAAAGCAATTAAATTCACAGGGGCAAGGTCATTCAGTTTTGCATCAGCAGGGGCAGAAAACTTCTTTTGAAAATAAGACATCATCTTAGCACTATCAAAGTGATTATCAGCAGTGGAATGCTCTTCATAAGAAAAGAAATTGGCAATTTTACTTTTGCATCCTGGTTCAATAACAGTATTTAAAACAGCATTCACAATCTCAGGATCAAACACTAAATCTACCCCATTTATCCTGGACATAATTTCAGTGTGATCAGTGCCTTTCCTAAGATTGGCAAAGAATTGATATAGTATTTCAGGGTAATAAACGTTAGGCATGGAAATGATATGTGACCATTTCTGGAATTCAAAGAGATTAAGAATTGACTCTAAACCAATCTTGCGAAATTCAGAAAGATTTATGGTTCGTTGAGGAATGAAACCTTTCTGGGTTATCAAGGAATGTTTTTCTTTGGCAGCAGCATCAAAGAATGGGGAGACAGTGGTTGATTTGGAGGTCGGTTGAGAAGAAGTTCCTTGTCCGGATTCTGGCTGAGCGGAAGGTTGGGAAATTTGAGCCTTTACTGCTCCCTTTTTGACACGTTTGGATGATCTTTTGGCCCTAGGAGAATCAGCATCTTCATCCCTGAATGTGTGTTTGCGTCCGGCAGTCACCTTTTCTCCTCTTAGTTTCACCATTGTGTGAAATGCGTGAGATGTATGATGCTAATGATGCACACAGTAGTATGGAAGTGAATCACACAAGAATTTTGGGTTAAAGAAGCCTTGAAAATGATTGAGCATAGCGGTTATGAGAAAGTAGGATTTTGAGGGAAATTTGGAAACTTTCGAAATGTGATGAGATTTGGTGAAAAGATCCGAAAATTGAACTCGCAATGATCAGGAGAAGTTTTTGGTTGAGTCAATTTTGGAATGAGTGCTTCAGAAAAGCACGAATTGAGTGTGTGAAGGATAGAGGTTTCCGTCCGAGTGAGAAGAGAAGAGGAGAGTTCTGAAGCAAATGAGGAGGGAAGTCACTTTAAAAAGTGTACCGTTGCACTGTCGGACGGCCGAACGAAGTCGTGCGTCCACCAGTTTCGTCCGAACAGGTGATTTCTAGGAAAATAGCTGAAGAACATTATCGGACGTCCGTTCATCTGCTTTCGGACGTCCAAAAGCTTTGAACAGAAAAAAATTTTTTAAGATGATTTTTCGATTATCCCTAGTTTTGATCTTAGATGAATGAATTGATCCAATGGCAAAGCTTTTGTAAAAATATCAGCAATTTGATCTTTAGAACAAACATAATTCACACAAACTTCACCTTTTTGAACAAGATCGCGAATAAAGTGGTGCTTTATATCTATATGTTTTGTCCTAGAATGCTGAATTGAATTTTTGGTCAAATTGATAGAACTAGTATTATCACAGAATATAGGCATGCAGTCATATAACAATCCAAAATCATTCAAGGTATGCTTCATCCATAAAAGTTGAGCACAACATGCACTAGCGGCAATATATTCCGCTTCGGTTGTGGACAAAGAAATTGTATTTTATTTTTTTGCTAAACCAAGAAACTAAGCAATTACCAAGAAAGTGACAAGTTTCACTAGTACTTTTTCTGTCCACACGATAACCACCAAAATCAGCATCCGAATATCCATATAGAGCAAATTCACAAGATCTAGCATACCAAAGACCATAGTCTAATGTACCTTTCAAATACCTAAAATCCTTTTAACAGCATTCAAATGTGATTCTTTTGGACAAGATTGAAATCTAGCACACAAGCAAACAGCAAACATAATATCGGGTCTACTTGCGGTTAAATAGAGTAGGCTTCCAATCATACCTCTATAGTGCTTTTCATCCACATGTTTACCTTCTTCATCTTTGTCAAGTTTTGTAGAAGTGCACATTGGAGTTCCAACTTGCTTTGAGTCCTCCATGCCAAATTTTTCAGCAATTCCTTGGTGTATTTTGCTTGATTTATAAAAATTCCCTCTAGTGCTTGATGTATTTGAAGTCCAAGGAAGAAATTTAATTCTCCCATCATACTCATTTCAAATTCACTTTGCATAATAGTGGAAAAATCCTTGCATAGATATTCATTAGTAGCGCCAAAAATAATATCATCTACATATATTTGCACAATAAGAAGATCATTTAACACTTGCTTAGTAAAAAGTGTGGTGTCCACAATAGTTAGAATTGTCTTTAACTAACCACATGCATCTCAGTCCTCTGTTCAGATTTCTTTTCACATAACAATCTCCTTTCAAATGCCCTCTTTGACAGTAAAAACTACACATAATGGAAAAGTCTTTAACATGTAATGGTTTGATAAATCTCAATCCACTCCTTCTATATGTTGTGAAATCATGTGCATTTTTGTTGTGTGCTAATGTTCTTTCATGAGCAGTAAGAAAGGTGGTTGACATGTTCTTTTTGAGATAATCTTGTTTTCTAGATTTTAAAGTCTCATCCAAATTGTCCATCCTTTTATTCAAATCAGCATGTCTTTCCTTTAGCATTTCACAAACACTTGTCTTTCTATCAAGTTCATTTTGAACATCAAATCCGGCTCTTACAAGGCACTCATTGTCAGCCTTTAGTTGTTTATTTTGTTGTAAAAGACTTGCATTTTCTTGAATGAGAAAGACAATTTTCTGTTTTAGCTGCTTGTTTTTATCACAAGATTCCTTTAAGGCATTATGCAATTTTTCAACAAAGGATTCAAGATCATCATCATTTTCATCATCACTATCAGATTGAGAGTGTATGGAAGTTACCTCATTATCTCCAATAGCCATGAAGGCCATTTGAGCTGATTCTTCTTCTACTTCAACTTCGCCTTCGGAGTTACATTCATTCCATGTAATCTGGAAGTTGTTGAACCTTGGCTTTCGATCAGCTTTTCCATCTTTCTTTTCTTCAGGGAGCATTCGTTTGCGTAGTGTCCAGGCTGTCCACATTCGTAGCATTTGTCCAATTGTTTCTTGTTGAATTCTTGTCTTCCTTTGTTCGTTGCGTTTGAAGACTGATTCTGGAATTGATTGCTAGGTCCTCCCCTTCTAAACTTCATTTTATGCAAGATTCTCTTGAAATTTTTTGTGATGAGAGCAAGATCGTTGTCATCACCATCCAAGTCTTCATCATCCAACTGAGCTGGATCATCTTCACCTTGAGCTGCCTTCAGAGCTATGTTTCTCTTAGCTCTCGCGTCCTCTTTCTCCTGCACTTTAGTTTTTAACTTCAACTCATAGGAGGATAGTGAGTTAATTAGAGATTCAATAGGCACAGAATTCAAATCCTTAGCCTCCTCTATTGCAGTCACTTTACTTTCCCATTCTTTACCCAATGCATTGAGAATTTTCCTGTTTTTCTCTCCCAAGGTGTACTTTTTGCCCAACACCTCGAGATCTTTGATCAAGTCATTGAACCTGCAATACATTTTGTCAATATTCTCAAGGGGTTCTATTTTAAATGATTCATATTTTGTGACCAAGATAGACTTTTTTTGTTCTCTCACGTTGTCACTACCCTCATGAATTTCTCTTAGCTTATCCCACATTTCTTTAGCAGATTTACATTCTTTTACTCTAATTGATTCATTTGAGTCTAAGGCACTATAAAGAACATTCATGGTTTTGGCATTCAAAGTGAGATTGGTTCTATCTTGAGCATTCAACTCAACTCTTGTTTTAGGCCGAAACAAACCTGTATCTGCATCAAGAATGTTAGCATCATGCGGTCCTTCATTCACAATAAACCATAACTCAATATCAATGGATTGCAAAAAGATAATCATTCTTTCTTTCCAACTAACATAATTAGAACCATTAAACATGGGAGGCCTAGTAACAGATTGCCCCTCAACAAACATGGCATGATTAGTTGTCATCTTTACTCCAAGCCGCTTGATCTTAATCTCTAGGAGACCAAGCTCTGATACCAATTGTAAGACCCAAAGACAACCTAAGAGGGGGTGAATTAGGTTGATTAAAAAGTTAATTGAGTTTATGCACTTTTTACTTAATAAAAATTTACCTTCTTTTCTAGTAGAGATCAATCAAGTAATTTTAAAGAATAGAACAATGTTGATCAGAAATAAAGATATATATAAGCAATGAGAATTTTATTAAACAAAAAGAATAAGATAAAGTATCAAACCGATTGTCTACCAAGCTTTCCTCAAACTTGAAAACCAATCACAAAGATGAACACCTTCTCTTTGATGAACAATAATCAATTGAATGTACAATGGAGGGATCACTTCCTCCTTGCCCCAAGCCTCACTTAGTCAAATTAGGAAGTTTTACTATCACTCAGATAACCCTCAACAAAGCTACACTATTGAAAATTTCAAACACAAGAGAAGAGCTTACAAGAACTTCACACAACTAGGAGAACAAATCTTGCTTGGGAGACTATTTTCTAGCTAAAATATCTCTTTAGATCTTGTAGTCAAAGTATGCAAAAGTTATTTTCTCGTTCAAAATCGTTTGTATTTGAAGGGAACCAAAAATGGGCTTCATTAATGCTTCCAACGGATAGAAGGCAGATGAAGAGTCAGCTAGTCGTTGGGGCTGTCGGACGTCCGACAGATTAATCATCATCCGATCCCATCGTCCGAAACTCACCAAGTTGTCGTTCGGACGTCCGATGGGATTTTATCATCCGAAAGCATCTGCGTCCGAATGTCGTCCAAAGAGTCGTCAAAACTTTACGAAATTTTTCGGACGTCCAACACGATCGATATGCGTCCGAACAGTGCGTCCGATCCTCCCGGACGTCCGATGCTTCCTCACGAGCGTCCGAAGGAGTTTCCTTCTTGATGTTCTTCATCCTTTCGGACGTCCGACAGTTTCCTTTCGGACGTCCGACATGAGTGCCCTGCTTTTGCTTCTTCTTTTGGTTGATTTTCTTTCCTTGACACCTTTGTACCTGATTCTCTAAAAAGCAAAACACTTATATTTGAAGAGACTTAGATAAACATTTCAAAGTGCTTTTGTGATCATCAAAATCAAGAATAACAATAATATTCAGGGCAATTGGCCAAATAAATAATTAAATGAGCTTGAATTAGTAGTTTAAAATAGATGAATTTTGTGAGTCTTCACATGAATCTTGTATTAATTCCTCAATTAACCTTTCTTAATCTACCCTTGATCATTCTTAATTCTCCAATATTAATACACTCCCTATTCAAGTATAGCCTCGAAATACGTGTACTCGTTATTCCGAACTAAACGAAATTTCGAAAATTGAATTTTCCAACAAAACGCTTTAAAATATAAAAGAGGCGTTGTTCTATATAAATGGATCTGTAAATGGTCGAAATAAATAATTCAGAGAAAATGAGTAAATAAACATTTAAGTAAACTTGTAATATTCGATAAATAAGAAAATTTTCGGGTCCTCACACAACTAGCCGTTGGGAGTATCGGATGTCCGATACTTCCGATGCTTGTATCTGAAAACGGACAATAAGTTTGAAAAGTCATTTTAATTCTTTCGGATGTCTGGTGATGATGTTATTCGTCCGATATGATCGTCCGGTATTTGCCCTGTCTATCGGACGTCCGGTATTGCCATTGTGTGCGTTCGACAGCTTTCGACTTCCTTTTTCTTTTTTCAATTGCTCTTTGAATCAAATTTCTTCAGAGTTGAAAAGCTTTCTCATTAAAAAAATATTAGTATTATCCAATTGTTTTGTAAGCATCAAAAAAAAATCGGGATCAAGTTCATCAGGATCTCAGTAGGATTTTCTAGCCATTTTCACTCAGCGACAGTTTCTATTTTTGTCGGATTTACAGTGATGCCATCTTTCGAAATTACATGCCTTAAAAAAGAGATTTCCTTATACTATATAAGAACGAGTTTAGAACTAGATTTCAACCGCAGGGGTGAGGCTATTTTGGGAATGTGAGAGTGTTTGAAGAGTAATTGGAACATTGAGTACAAGTCATTATAGCTTTAATTTCACTATAATTACTTATATAACCTTTCAGACATTTAAGGTTAGGGGCAGGTTTGGTATGTTACAATGTTTGGTGCCAAGTTGAGTATCAAGTACAACTGAATAAAGCTTGTGTTTTGATAGAATTACATAAAAGTCCTTTTAATCATTTATTATACTAACATCCAAGCCTTCCAATTTCCTGAAACCTTTCTCATCCGTTAAGGAATTAATTGGATGTTTACATAATTGGATTTTAATTACAATTAATTAACTTAATTATTATCTGAACAATCATTATCATATTTATGTCCCCATGTTTAGCCGATACCCTTTCTTCTTTTTCGGTTTCACCTCTTTGATTTTATTATGGCTATTAAATATTTGGTGGAATGCATAGCTTTTCCTTTAAATTGAGGTGAGTTCTTTGGGTTTGTCTTCTTCGATTGTAGTTTTTTTTTCTGATGATTGGTTTATTCAAGAACTCCATATAGTTTGCCTTTTGATACTTCTAATTCCAAAAACTGACTAATTGTATTGTTTTCCTTAGTAGATCCCAGAGATTCTGTCTCTGGTCAAAGTACAATTTGAGATAATGTTGTCACTTTCTAAAATAATCAGAAAAATAATTTTATCATCTTCTCCTCGCCAAGGTATTATCTCTTTATTTAAGTCAAATAACGTTATTTCTCATGAACTTTCTCCTATTGTTCTTGACTCCATGGATCTGTTGACTACATTCCAGCAGTTATGGTTCAAGTAGTTATTTTTTCATGTAATATGCTTTGGAATTCAGCTTGTGTTTATTTTAATTGGAAATTTTATGATTGTAAAATTTATTAACTTAGAATTTTGTTCTTCATTAAAACTAAAAAAGAAAATTAATCATGCTACATAGTACTAAGATGTCATTTGCACTCTATTTGCTTTCCATGTTATGATCTCGTTCTTGTATTATACTGTTTATATAGTTTCAAATACAAAAAAATTACTTTTTTATGCTATCTAAAAGAATTTGTAGTGGAACTTTATGAGTTTAAATGCTTTAGTTACAGCACCATTTTGATTGCATTGTATTAATTCATTTACTCATAATTATATGTTGTACAATGATAAACAATGTTTCTTGATTTGATTGAAGCAACTATTATCCATAGTTCAAACGAGTCAATTAAGTAGAGATGTTATATTGGATACTTATACAAGTAAACATTGAAAAACATCATTAAGCAGTTTCTACCTATAGTTTGCAATTCGAATTCATATGAGAAATTTCTTCTGATTTTAGTTATCATTTTCTACAATTTCAAATTTAGAAAATATTATTTGCACCAATTTTTTATAATCAAGATAGTTTCAATTCAGATCTTTTACAATTATGCAGATTTGAACTTATTTATGAGATTATAAAGAAATGCCCCTAGCAAAAAACACCAAATCTGAATAGTTTCTACAAAATTTTGAAAAAGACCACTTAAGTTTCTTATCTATCTATCATTTTTGGGCATTATTATCTCTGTAAGAAACATGTGATTAAGTCGTATTATGCCTACCAAATTATATAAATAGTTAGTCAAAGATAAAATTATTTTAGACTAGATTGGATGCAAAGTGATTGATGGATAAACTTGACTTGATAATTCAGGTTGAGCTTAAGTCGAGGGAGAAATCAGAATCATTGCTTGAGGGATCTTTCATGAACATAGATAGATTCGAGAGATGAAGGGTCCAATTGATACTTTAAAATGTTTTATCATCTTGGATAAGTTTTAGAAGAGACCTTTGGATACTTTTCAATTGCACTTCAGACATTCTTACATTTTCAAACTACCCTTATCTTTACAGTTGAAATTCAAACATAACCTTTGATCACAACGGATTCTTATATAGTATAACGATAAGGATGTCTCTTTGCACATTATTTTTATTAACTCACTATATAACTTATGATTTTTCTATTAAAATCACATGATAAAATCATCATACTTCAGTTCCTATACTACAAAATATTAAACAATAATTATTAATTATCTTGAATCACAAGCACCAAATTTTCGCGCGTCGCGCGGGCTATCCCTCCCTAGTTCTCTAATCAAAATTCACATTTACTAAATTTGACGTACAACTGATGTTCTCTCAAAGTCTGCAAGACGAACCTCAAATGCTGTTCATGCTCCTCCCAAGTTTTAGAATAAATGAGGATATCATCAATAAACACGACTACAAACTGATCCAAATAGGCTTTGAAAATCTGATGCATCAAATCCAAAAATGCTGCAGGGGCATTGGTTAGTTCAAAAGGCATTACTGCAAACTCAAAATGTCCATATCAAGAATTAAAAGTAGTTTTTGGTACATCCTCCTTCTTAATTTGCAATTGATAGTACTCCTGTCGGAGGTCTAATTTAGAAAATACCACAACTCCTTGCAACTGATCAAGCAATTAATCAATATGTGGTAGAGGGTATTTATTCTTAATCGTGGCATCATTCAAACTCCCGTAGTCTATACATAACTTTAAACTTCTATCTTTCTTTTTAATGAAAAGTACTCGAGCTCCCCAGGGAGATCCACTTTCTTGAATAAACCGTCGCTCTAATAAATCTTGTAACTGTAACTTCAATTCTTTAAACTCAGCGGGTGCCGTTCGATATGGAGTTTTGGAGATAGGTGCTGTCTCTGGTACCAAATTGATCTTAAACTCTATCTCTCTCTCCGGAGACAACGACTTTAGTTCATCAGGAAAAACATCCAAATACTCCTTTACTACCGATACGTCTTATATTTTCACCTTATCTGTCGGAGTATTTATTAGAAAAGTTAAAAAACCCTGCACTCCTTTACTTAATAATTTTCTAACCCAAATTTTCGAAATAAGTACAGGCGAGGCTAATCGACCCCTCACATCTAGCCTTAAGGTTGCCTCTCTCGATATGCGAAATTCCACCACTTTCCTCTTGCAATCTAACTGAGCATCATATTGAACTAACCAATCCATGCCTAAGATGACATCATATCCCTTAATGGCTAAACTTATCAGATCCCCTAACAGTTTTCGCTGTCCAATCGAAATTTCACAGTTCTTATAAACCGTACTAGTGATCAAACATTGGTCACCTGTAAGCGTTCTAACTTTTAAATCATATGGTAGTCTAGCAGGTTTTACATCAATTTCACATATAAAATTAGGTGTAACCCTACATTAGTGAGTTAACTCCCTAGATTTAACATTTCCATGAACTAGTGTTACATCACAATAATTATTAATGAAATAACACCTTTAGATAATCACAACTAATGGATCTAAGTTAATCATGATTAGATAAGCAAAAGTGTTAAATAACATGCTCAAGAAATAAGCTTAAATAATTATGAAAACTTCATTTAACAATCATAGAAGTTCATCCATTCCCTAGGTATAAAAACTAGCAAAACATGAAAGACATGAAAACGAGAACCAAACTTGTATTATAACCAAACATTAGAATCAATACAAGAAACAAAGTGATAGGAGAAATGTCACCCTTATTACATGAGTTTCAAAATCTCTATCTTCATTCTCAACTTCATCTATGCCTAGTTGCATACAAGACTTATCTGAAACAAACTATACTAATCTACACTATTAAACTAATGAACTAAGAAAACTAGTTAAGACTACATTTTTTTGGTAGTTTCTAGCATTCTAAAGTTATGTAAATAAGCTCAACAAAGGCCCTATTTATAGAGAATGAAAGCTCAAAGTGAGTTGTTTCTAGTTGGCAATTTTGTCTCTTGAAATCACCAAAAGGTGTTTCTTGAAATCTCTATGCTTTTTTGCTCATATTCAGCCAGAATTCTTGTAGACAAATTGGTCAAAAAGTTTGTGTGAACAGAGTGCAAGTTCCAAAACAAGTTGCAGCCACAATTCAAGGATCCGCGAGGCTAGATCCGTGACCTTCACCTCACGGATCTTCCTTTTTTGCAGGTTTTCACTTTCAGCTTCAAATTTCAGTGTTGCTCTATTTTTTGTCCAACTTCAATTGCAATTTTCTTGATGATGGAAGTAAAATTAGCTCTTGTGCAAAACATAAAAGTTATAGCGCTTTGAATTAGATTTCCAATGTATCAAGAATCATCTCACTGGGAGCTTTGTAGGTTGAGAAATGGCCACAATACCCCTTGCATGGTCAATACCTTATTTCAGCTTTTGACAACAAATATGCACAACTATATTTTGACTTTTTGACCAAGAAAACTCATGAATTGGATTTCAATGTCATCATAAGGTATGTGGATCTATGTCTTATCTTCAAAATGGCTAAGAATAATCTCAATATGATACTTTTAGCTCAAGATATAGCTGAAATATCAAAATGTGTCAAAACTATCAAACTTCTCTTCTTTAGAACTTGATTGCATTTCATCTTATGAACATATTACACTTCGTATTCTCTTTAAATCACTTCAAATCATCAATAATCAACCAAATATCTTCTCAATTCATTCCATTTGATGATCGAATCATTAAATCCTAGAAAAACATGAAGTTTTCACCACCTTAATCCATATAAATGCAATTTTTGACACTTAAACCACAAAATACATAATTCACTAGAAACCTAGTTAAGTAGCTATAAAAATGACTAAAACACACTAAAACTAAATAGTAAAATACACTAAAAACACGCAAAATACAAATTTATCAATGCTTGTTGTTTCATTTGGGAGTTAAGCTTGGAGGGGTGATGATGGTTCTTCACTTCAAAATGTAGTCTTTATATTTCTTACTTTTAGGATAGAGTGGGATAGTTTAAGTGGTGTGTCATTCTCTTTTGTGTGTAGTTAGGCAAAGATGAAGAAGATGGAGGAGATGAACTCATGTGACAAGGGTTACATTTCTTTTCAAACTCTTTGTCTTTTGTATTGGATTCTATTGTTTAGTTATTATACAAGTTTAGAATTCATGTGTTGCTAAAGTTTATACCTAGAGTTATGAATGAACTTTCTATATTTTGTTTGTGACGTTTACTTGGTTATTGGATGCTATGATTTTGAACAAGTTATTTAGCACCTTTTCTCGTCTAATCATATTTAACTGATCATTAATTGTGATAATTTCAAAGTATTAGATTTGCAATGAAAATTGGAATTTAACACTAAATGCAAAACCTGAGAAGTACATTTACGAGAGTAGAGATGCACCTTTGTAGTTTTGGTGGTATTGTTCCATGTAGTTTCATAGAAGAAATGAATTTGTAATTCATTTCATAACCATGAAAGTAGGTGTGGTTTAATTACGAGGATAGTTGATTCACTATGAGAATAGGTTTCACACGTATAAGAAAATTATGTCATGCTTAGTGAAAATAATAACATTAAATTAACCATAATTTCACTTGTAAGAGTAGTAAGGAATTTCATAACCCTAGGAGCTTTTATTGTCATTTTCACTTCATTTAATTTCATGATTATAGCTTAGATTTAGTTGCTTTAATTTGTGGTTGTCTAAATAATAAATGAGTTTGAAAACGATCACTAATTGACAATTTTTTCTATGGGATCGATACGTAATATCCCCTATGATCGATAAACGATCTGTATACTTGTAGAAAATGGGGTATTTAAGTTTTTAAAAATTGGTGTGAAGTAAAAATCTCATTAATACTTCTCAAATTAGCTTTCCAAATTTTGACATCTTGACTTTTGCTTGTGAGTTTTGTATTTCAAAAGTACTAATTTAACGCCCTTTTAGGTTTTGAACAAGATCACTCCTACCCCTTTTCTTTTTCTCTTTTTTTCCCTTTTTTTTCTTTTTCTTTTTTATTTTTCATTTTTCTTCTTTTTCCTTTTTTCTTTTTATTTAATAAAGGTGTTCTTCCTGATTTTTACCTTGGGAGATGAATGAAACCATATAATAAGATGAATAGTGTAGCCACAAAGTTCACCAAGCCAGGCATGTTAAAAAAAAACTAATAGCATTAGTGAGACAATTCTTCTCTTGCAAGATTTAAGAAAGATGTATTTGCATCATTTGCCATTTGACTAAGAAACTTTTTCTCAAAATTACTACAAAAGGCAAAGTTCAGTAACACTTTGGCTTTCGTAACGAGATCTTGTAGGAGTATAAGAAATGTTAGGGCTTAAAAGCAAATTTTGCAAGAGCCTTGGAATTATCCTGAGACTGAATGATTTTAAAATTTGCCCCTATGTTGAGCTGATGCGAACTAAAAAAGTTTGCCCCAAATTTTGTTTTAATTGGGATTTTTCTTCTTTTCTGTTTTTTCCTTTTTTTCCTCTTTTTTTAAGAAATGAAAATAAAAATAAAATTTCCCCCAGTATGGGGTTTGCGATCCTCATGGGTTGCCAAACGAAAAGACATAAATTGTTCTGAAAGTTCAAAAGAGAAAATTAGGGATAGAATGTTTAAGTAGAAAGGAAGAACGCCAGCCATTGGCCATCTTTTCCAATAGTTTTAAAAAAAAAACTTATGGAATCATATGAAAATACTTTTTGCATATAAGGAAAAACTTGTCCATTCACAGAAAGATTTTGTTGTAAAGCACCAAACTGCAACGAAACAAAAGGTAATTTATTCTAAATTATATGAACAATGGGCAAGTACAATTATATCCCGGAACGGGTAAGTCTATTTGAATTAATTACAATACCGTCTGTTTAACAAAGTGAATCATTCCAAACATCTTTTAAATGTTGGACACACACATTGTGTAAAAACTCATATACAAGATGCATTTCGACTGTGGATTGTTTTTTTCTCAAATTAAAAAATTAGGCTATCTTGGTAATTGATTAATCTTTTCAAACTGTCCCTTGTTTAAATTAAATTTATTAACAAATGTTTGGGTATCTGCCGAGAAGGCAGGTGACTATAGTTACAAACCATAGAATTTAGAGATAATCCCCTGTCTGCTCCATGTTTCTTAAGTCTCGCCATTCTGTTGTTAAAAGAAAATTAAAAATAAAAAAGGGAATCAATACCGCCCCTCCCTTGGTAGAAAAAAAATTTTAAAAAGTGGTGGGTATCTCCTTGATACCTGGTAAGAAATTCTAAATGGAGTTTCCTCTTTGGTCATGAATTTAAAACACAAACCAAATTCAGAAAATATATGAACATTCAGACTGAACACCAGGAATTTATCCAAGAATCTACTCTAAGTGCACGTGCTTGGATGGAAGTCCAAGTTGCCGCCAGTGTTTTGAGTTTCAACCAAGGCACCAAGCAGCTTTTTTCTCTCCAAAGGAATGTTGAAGGTTTACGCAAGCACTTTCGGATTAGGACTCTTGATTGATTTCTTCTTTCTGAGAAGAGAAAATAAATTTTTATTCCTTTCTTTAGTGCTTATATTGCCCTCAAACAGTCTAAATTCACATTGTCACCCATTCATTAATCCACGTCTTTGAGCGCTGAATATGCTAACTAGTCAACACTTCAAAGTTTTCAAACTACGAGATTCCATATTTAAGGATGTGTATATATGTATGTATGTATATATATGTATATATGTGTGTGTATAGTTAGGATTAATTACATTGGAGTCCCTAAACTATTCGAATTATTCACATTTGGTCTCTCATCTATTTAAACTTTAAAATAGGCTCTGCAACAATAAAAAGTGTCAAATTTTGATTCTTGTGTCCATCTTCACCTTTAAATTTGATGGGAATAGGAACAAAATTTAACTGATCTAACGGTAAAAATGGATTGAAGAATCAAAATTTGATGCTTCTTTATTATTGAGGGGGCAATTTGGGATTTGAAATAGATGAGGGGTTGAAAGCTGGTAATTGAAATAGTTTTGGGGTTCTTTAGGTAGTTTACACTTTACACTAGAAGTTATGGGAGATAACATGTATTTATAAATTTGCCTACTTATAAACACTTGGGCTCCTCTTCTGTTCGAAACTCCGGGTCCAATGTCTTTACTATTAAAACATGAATGACTAAATAATAGGGTACTATTTCTATTACATTGCTTGTATAATTTTATAGGTTTAATGTTTGATTTTAGAGGTTAATTATATTTTAATTCTCATAGGATTTATGAATTGGAGAATGAAGATGAAAGTGGTAATGAAGCAAATTTTAGAGGTTAATTATATTTAAATTCTCGCACTTTTTAGCACAAATTAAAAACTGCGGGCTGCTCTTCATTTAGTCAATTACTTAATACAATAAAAACTCTCAGGCTCTGATGAGACAATTTTTATTGCTAATGCATAAGTGGCTAAAACAATAAGCTAAATATATTTAAATTATTGACACTATCTTGTGTGATACATTCTATGTGCGTTTGAGAATAAATAAATTTTTACTATTTTAAGATTTAAGTTTTCAAAATTTTGAACAGTGTATCGTTATTTTTACATTCAAGATTTAAAGGTGTGAACTTTTGATAAGGTTTTGGTTTATGATCTAATGATTTGAAATTTCAAGAATTAGAAGCTGTAGATTGATATTTCATTTTTTTGCTCCACGCTTCTTAACTCCTACTCCTACTAAAATAACCGTATTTTACACTTTTTCTTAAAAATAAATTATTTTTAAGAAAAAGTATAAGGCCATGCTTGGATTGCTTGTTTCCGTCGAAAAATATTGTCGTTTTTCGTGATCACATTTCCCTATCACATTTTTCCCTCACATATATCAAATCGCTACAGTAATTTTTCCATAAAAAATGACGGAAAATGCAATCCAAACGCAACCATTCCGATTATACCATCACTTTCAATATAGTATAGAAGAACTATTATGTAGTCCACGTAACATGTAGTCAAACTCTACCGCACGCGGGAAGCATCTAGAACGTGCAGAGTACACAAAGTTACGTCAAATGGGAGAATCCAATCATTTCACTTTCAATTCCTGAGCATGAGTAAGGTCAGCAATGGTGCATGTTGTTGACAATTTTGTCTTCGATTTATGAGTTGTCAAGGCATTCGGCAGCAGTGAAGTGTGCCCAAATGCTAATATCTTTGTACATTGGTCATAAATCAACAAAGTTTATAAAAGTAAGGAAAATAAATGTGACTGTGCGCACTATAAACAAATATGTATTTGGACTATTATAGTGTTATTTAGAAAAATTCTTTATATATTATGATGTCTATTAAAGAAAAATAGAGGAAATAATCCTCAATATTTAAAGAAATTTTAAGTTTTTGGTGTATACACAAGGATATACCACACATATATCCAATTTATAATACAAAGATCAAAGTGAAAATTGAGGTATAGTTAAAGAATGTAAATGGATTTAGCCAAAAAAATACTTATATTTACCTGAAAATGTCTGCATACAAATTGCTGACCTAAATTATATAAGGAATATGAATAAAGTGGTTTTGAAGTATGGTCTATTGTTGAGTATGCTGACTAGTCAACACTTCATAGTGCTCCAACTAGAGGAATTCATGGTCAAGGATACAGACCATTTGAAGTTGCAACAGATAACACATATTTCTAAATTTACGACATATAACACATATTTCTAAATTGACCAACTATGGAGCACTTGGGGCTGCTCTTAATTTCCCTTATTACCTATACAATTAGATTTCCGAAACTCGTAATTTATATATCCTTAATATTAACGTGTAAATGACTTAAAAATAGAAAGTTAGGTATATTTAAATTCTAAATACCTTTCTATTTTAAAGGTTTATGTCCTATTTTAGAGGAGATTCTATGGTCCTTTTTGGAAATCATATCTTCGAACTAAATTCATTGTTGAATGGTGAACTAAATGTTTTGTTTAAAAATTTAAGTATATAATTGGCAAGAAAAATACATATCACATATTTCAATTATAAAGATCCAGTGGATCCCAAGAAAACTTGTCAAACTTTTCATTGTAAAGCAATTGACCAAACAGATAATTACCTTTTTCTTTATTTTTTTCTGTTCATTGCTTGGCAAAACCTTTCTGTATCAATAGCTTAAAGGGGGTCTTAATAGTCGAGTTTAAGCTTTTAAAAGTCCAAACTTGGCAATTATTGCAATTATTTTAGCTACCAAACCTAGGTGTGATGTGACAAATCTTCTGCTGCTGAAAGCACAAGCTTCCAAAATGCCAGGGAATGAAAACTGAAAAGTGAATTCTCTGCACTAATTTTATTTTACCTTTTTTACTTCTTTAATTTATAGATTTTTCCAACAGGTGCTCACCTGTTAACACGCATAAAAATCACCTAATCTAATATATATACACGCATACTAGCAATTATTAGTCTTCCTTTCATTTATATACTTTTTCTATTTAATTTTACCTACCATCCCTTATATTTATTTACTTCCCTTAATTAATTTTACATTTTCAAATTAAGATATATTTTAATGGTGCCTAGTGGGCATCTATTTGACAGACCCAAAATTATTTTTTATATTTTTTGGATAAGCAGATGAATAAACAGAGACAATACAGATAATTCTTATCTGTCCTTCAATTACTTGTCAGATATAAATACAAAACCACATAGCCAATGGTCCATCAAAAAGCACCACAAAGAATAGACAGGATAGTAGTCCTACAACTAGCTCTAGTCCAAAAAGTTGGCTTAGAAAAAGATGTTTTTGTCTAAGCAAATTTCCAATCATTCTCCTCTTCTTCTTCTTGTGCTGCTGCTGACTCCTGGTTTGGCAGCAGCAGAATTTGCTGCCACAGAACTCAGCCATGATGTGTTACAGCAGCAGGCGGGCGACCGGGTGGTTCAACTCCCTGGCCAGCCATGGGTGCATTTCAAGCAGTATGCAGGATACATCACTGTGAATGAAACTCATGGAAGAGCACTGTTCTATTGGTTTTTTGAAGCCACCAGAAATCCTGAAAAGAAACCTCTTCTGTTATGGCTTAATGGAGGTAATTCTGAGAACTAATCCTTTCTACATTTGCAATTCTGTCAATCAGGGTTGTCTTGATTTATGTACATGTTTCTGTCTATTTGAGGTTATTATGTTATGTTTCATTAGGTCACTTTCTGTTTTTGTTTTTTACCTTTTTTTTTTCTGGCTGGTGGAGTGGGGGAGAGAGGAAATTTAAACTTATGACCTCTAATTTCTGGGAATCAACCGCAAAAGTTATTAACTGGATTTTTAAAATTATGGGGATCATATTAGATTTATTTAAAAGGTTATACCTGCATTTCACCCAATTAATAATTTCCTTTTTCTTCTTCTAACATTGGCAGCAATTTGATATCACTTGTAGTCATTTTGTCACAGCAAATTGCAATCAATGATATTGTCTCCGTAGAGTGTATATGCTACTTTTGGTCAACTATTATCTTTTCAAATGATCCACAATTTGTGATTGGTCGCCTTTGGTACGCGATGATGAAACAAGGCCTTGTATCTCACTCGTAATGGTACGTTAGCGACAGCCCATGAATGAACCAAAACAATTGTCCCAAGGGAATTGGGCAATTAGAAAATTCCTTTAATCATGAGATACAAGATACCTCAAATAGAGGCTTTAATGAGCTGAATCAAGTGGAATACTTGGTTTTCGAACTCTGTTCGTATATTATATGAATAGGGTTCGAGTTCGATTCGAATATTAATGAATTATAATGTTATTCAAATTCGATTTGTTTATTTGTATAAATATTCAAGTTCGAGCTCGAACTTGATTTGTTAAACTATATGAGCCGGATTTCAGTTCAAATTTGATTTTGAAGATAATCTAATTATATTTTTAATAAATAATACATTTTTTAGAATAAATTTAATTGTATTTATTGATTTTAAAAAATAAATAATGCTAACTTATGTACAATTATTTTTTAGCAAAATATAATACATATATTTAATAATATTAAATGTATTTATATTTATATTTATTTTCATAATTATATGTATGGAATAGTTCGCGAATAGATTCATGTTCGACTCGATTATTAAATGAGCCTAATATTGTAGTTGAACTCAATTTGTTTATTAAATGATTGACCTTTTTTCGAATTCGAAAGAGTGGAACACAAATACGTTCGCAAACAGTTCGATTCGTTAAAAGCATTATACTCAAATATCAAAGAATATTAAAATTTACATTCATTTCAAAAGTTTCCATATGATTCAACAAGGGCCAAATTTGTGCTTTAAAAAAAAAAGGGCCAAATTTGGACTTAATTGATATGTCACCCAAGATTTTAGGGAATGAATTTGCATATTTAGTAACTATATAAGTTTGTGATTACATTTTTTTAGAATTTTACCTTGGATTTTTCTAATGAGTGCCCTTAAGGCATTCGTTAACACATCTAACATTCACCTAACCTACTATATATATACACGTACTAATAATTATTACTCTACCAGGCATTTATATACTTTCCCTATTTAATTTTACCTACTGTCTCTTGTATTTATTTACTTTTTCTGATTAATCTTATATCTTTAAAAATATAGCACATGAAATATATCTTAAACAGACCATTTTATCCAAGCAATTGGCACTTAATAGTTTATTGTTTCTCTTTTTTTTAAAAAATTTTTATGGGGTTTCACAGTTTCACTGCTGTCTCTTCATTTAGATTATTGTTTCTCTTCACACTTTATTTTGACTCCACCATTGAACGTGGGAGATTGGACCAATATTGGCAGTCTCGACTGTTACAACTCGCTCTCCCTTTTGGGAAATAAATGAATATATTTTAAATTTGTTTCGAATAGGCTATCTATGACAATAAATATGCCATTAATGTCCATCCTCATCCACTACACTTGGTCAAACAGGTCACTTTCTCTTAAGTATTATTTCATATTGATATCGACTCAATTTCCCTTCAGATCTTTGCCTAGGTAAAAATATTTGATCTCATAAATATATATATATATATATATTAAGCAACAAAAGAATCAGTAGATAACATAAGATACAAATTTCACCAAAAAAAATGCATAATATGCAATTCAACTTCTACTACAACATTTAAATATACAATTAATTTTATTCTTAATCATAGAGAGTTTTGTGTTTTTTGCATAACAAATATGGAATTTCCTACCGAATTGACCACTCGCTAAAATATCTAAATTGCACCTAACTTACCGTGTAAATACATACAATCACATTTATTATCTCCTACATTTAGATACTTTCTCGAATTTGTTTCACATTGATCACAAAAATTAATATATGAACCTCTCTTAAACGGGAACTCGTCCAAATCGAACAAATATATATACTTTGAATAAAAAGGAAAAGGAAAACTGAAATTCTTCAAGAATTTCACGTTGATCACAAAAATTAATATATGAACCTCTCTTAAACGGGAACTCGTCCAAATCGAACAAATATATATACTTTGGATAAAAAGGAAAAGGAAAACTGAAATTCTCCTCTTGAAGAATATTGAATACGGTCAATGACATCATTATAAGCTTTTCCAAAATAACAATAATAACGGCTACAAACTTTTCAATTTCTTTAAGCAGAAGTAAAGGCGAAAGAGTACTTTAGAAGTTTAGCCAAAAGGAACACCTTTGTGACTGATTAGCTGGGGCCTTGCCAACTCTTTGTGTTACCATGACTTCATCTATACATTTTGGTGCACTTGAGCAGGTCATTGTACATCTCAAGCAAATATGGTGCCCATCCATGTTTGTTTGAAAATTCATAGCTAAAATCTCGGAAATTCAGTAAAGAAATCTTCTTCTACTGAATGCTTAATCGAGTCAAACCCATAAAAACCATTTCTTTAATGCAAATGACCGGTTCATGATTAATCAAACTCTGATCTATTTCTTTTCATACAAATGTTTTGCTCCATTTGCGCCGCAAATCACATAAGTCATTCATTGATCATGAACATTTGACTTTTACGAAAAGAATTTCATAAGTTAATTTATAATTGTCAATAAAGATGTATTACATTTGGGTCACAAGCTAATTACAATCAAAATCCTATCCCTTTGGTGTTCTACGTGTATATGGAAGACCTGATATTTGTGGATTTCATTAACAAAATATGGATAGTACAATATTTGCAAATTGCAAGGATAAAGTTAGCTGCATAATACGTGTGCACAATAGATGTGGTTGGCGTGCACAATACATTAATTTGTTGCAAATTCTACAATGTGTAGAGGATCTTGTTGGATACTTCAATGTCAATACTACAATTTCCGAATTATGAAATTTATAAAATCACTGGAATAAAAGTTTCTCAATAGAGTTTTCTTATTTAAATTCTGATCCTGTTGTAGAAAAGATTTCTAGATATTTTAGTTATTTTTGGGAAAATTATTTTTTTGGACAAACCATGAAATTGAATTTTGAAAACATAGATCGTGGGATTCTGAATCCATAGAAATTGAGGGAAAGAACTTTAAAAAGTACATATTCGCTATCATGATGCACGCGTAGAGAAAATGCACACACACGAGAACAATTCAAATCATAAAAAATCAAAACAAGTAGCATTAATTGTTTGAATGTTTCAAGAATTTTTAAGTTTAGAATTTCTTGTAACTGGAGTTCAAGATATTGCAAATCAGAATTCTGTTTATATCAATGTTTCGAAAATTAATCATACAAATATATTTTTAATCCCATGACCTGGGTACCATTTATTTGATCCCCTCAGGTCCTGGGTGTTCATCAATTGGATATGGTGAATCAGAGGAGCTAGGTCCATTTTTGAGCCAGAAAGGCAAACCAGAGCTCAAGTTGAACAAGAATTCTTGGAATCGAGGTATGCAAAAAGATTCATTAATTAAATATATGGTTTTTTTGGTATTTGTTTCATTATTTAGTTGGATTCTTATTAAATGGAGTAAGCCCAAAATGAAGCTCTGACATTATAATCCATTCCCTAAATTGTGTACATTTTTACACAAAAATTTGCAAAAAAAAAAAAAAAAACGCTAAATTCATGCATTAATCTTTACCTTAATAATACAAATTTAAAAGAAAAACTATTTAGTTTATCCTTATTTTCATTGTTTACTTTGTGCAGTGGCAAATTTGCTCTTTCTGGAATCCCCTGTTGGAGTGGGATTTTCTTACACAAACACTAGTAATGATATCAAGGAGCTTGGTGATACTATCACAGGTACCTTTTATTGCATCTTAATTCAGGAAATTGCATTTTATTCTTAAATAGTTGTTCGCTGACAAATCTTTCTTTTGTATCAGCTCAAGATTCCTACATTTTTTTGGTTAACTGGTTTAAAAGATTTCCACAATTTAAATCCCATGACTTCTACATCGCTGGGGAAAGTTATGCAGGTAAGAGCTTTGTCCCTTGTGGTTTATAGCCACGGCATATAACTCTTATAGTTTCAAAATCTGTATTTTAGCCTCATATACTTTAGGTTAACGTGAAACTATAAATATTTTTACTAAAACTAACAATCATTACCTAAAAATACCAGGTATTGGCAGTCAATTTTAACATACAAGTTAATAATTTTACTTTAGAGCACTGATGGCTAGAGTGTAGATTTTAAATTGGGTAATTTTTTATATACTGTCAGTGTATACATGAGTAGGTGTAAATGCATATTACATAATTCAATTTCAAATTTAAAATTCATTTTTTGTACAGGTGACGTACATTTATAACTATTAGTGTAAAAAATTATATATTAAAGCATCAAATCACTGGGGATTAAAAGGTGTTTAAAATTTGAGCATACTTGTTAATTACATGCAAACAAATTTTTGTCCTTTGGTTTAGTATTTAATTGACACATAATAACTTTATATTTTTCAAGCTAAAAACTTGTTGCAAGCAAAGAGATTGCCAAAATTTACAAGTGTTTTAAATATCTTTTTTTTTTTCCTTTTTTTAATCTAAATTCGAAGTTCCTTGAATAGTTAAATCCTCCAATTAGTTTTGTGCCAAAATACACCACAAAATCATGTCTAATCACAAAAAGTCTCATAAAAAGTAAATTAAAAAAAGAAAAAGAGGATATACCTTTCCCTAAATTTGTTTCCCGGGTTCCTAATTTGTCATGTCACTTTTTTTATTTATTATTATTTCAACTTTTAGGCCATTACGTTCCCCAGCTGTCAGAGCTCATCCACGATAATAACAAAAAGGTCTCCAAGAAAAGCTGTATCAACTTTAAAGGTTTAATGGTAAGTTCTCCTATCATTAAGGATTTTATTTTATTTTTTAAATCATTTGAAAATTTTACCTTCTATGCTTTGCTAATTTAACTTTTTGATTGCTTCTCATCTTTGGTTTGATGGGAGTTTCGACCAATCGTTATTAACATTCGAAAGTGGATCTTTGCTTTATCACCTTTTTTTTTCATTGCTTTAGCACGTCTAAGTATCTAAACATAAGTCTCCAAATCCAGAAAGAGACAAACACATGTTAGAGAATATTGGAAAGAGGATTAGAAATTTAGTTTGAGTCCAGTACATGTTATCAGTTATTATGTTTGAACATATCTTTGTAAGCTATTTATGATCTTGGCAATATATACCTTAACGCATGTAATAACGGAGCCAAAACATTCAAATTTTTTCACAACAAAAACAAAGGAAACAGAAAAGTTTTTCGTTTGAACAGAAGGAAATTATAGGGGAGAGGAAGTGAGATGGGATAAGTGAAGAGGGGACAAACCAGTACAGGAAAATCATAGGTTGGTCCATTAAAATCTTAAGTTCTTAACAGTTGCAACTTGCACCCGTTGGGGGGAAAAAACAATGAATAGCAATTAGGTTCCTATTTCCAAACACAACTCATAAAATTTATCCCTTGCAAATCCACAACTAATAATTTGTGAAATTTCTGAACTCCTGATGACTTTGAATGATATGCTTTTCAGCTATGCTACTTGGAATCTTCACTTTATCCTGCTGCACCCATGTTCTACTCTTTATTATGCACTAGATAATCCTGTCGGCAGGATTTAGTAGCCTAACATAAGTTTTCACTGCTTGCACAATTTTCTAGGTACAAGATCATTGTGAGTCAAATCAACTAACACCTTTTCTTTCTTGCCATTTGATTAGAGACCGTACTGCTTTTTCTGTACATATAAAAATTTACACGATTGCAGGTAGGGAATGCACTGTTGGATGATGAAACGGATCAAAGAGGATTGATTGATTATGCATATGATCATGCTGTAATATCTGATCAACTGTACAATGAGATTAAGGGTAAATGCAACTTTAGCATAGAACATCTGCCGAAAGACTGCAACGATGCACTTGGTAAGTACTTTGATGTCTACAAGATCATAGATATGTATAGCTTATATGCTCCAACCTGCGTTAAAAGCAACTCCACTAGCACCAGAAAACTTCCTGTGGTCCGAGGAGCTGCTCCCAAGTTATTTTCCCAGATTGTGAGTCACTGTTTCTCATCCATTGTACTAATTCCCCTTTGATTAGAGACTTGATAGTTGCCTAAAATTTTTACTCAAAACCATGCATAATTAAGTACCTAAAATTCTAGCTTTAACCATTTGGTACAATTGTTACCTTAAACTTCGGTTGTGGAAAAAATTAGGCTCTTGAACAGTGACTTAATTACATCCAGAAAATGCTCAAGCTAATGTTCAAATCTGCAATTTTTGTCGAACATAAATACTCAAGAAACCAATTACATCTGAGTTTATTGGTTTTGAAGCTAACAAACAAAGTTGTTGCAGATTAATGTTAGTGGTGCTATGTTTAGCTTCTATGATATCTTGCAATTGTGAAGTCATATTTGTGTGACCTTAAACAATGTGAACAAATTAAAATCAGTCAAGCTGCAGATAATGTTTAGCTTAATGGTTCCTCTATATTTCTAGGATGGATGGCACAGGAAACCAGCAGGTTATGACCCTTGTGCATCAGACTACACAGAGTTATATCTGAACAGGCCAGATGTTCAAAAATCTCTCCATGCAAATGTAACTAAAATCCCCTATAAATGGACACACTGCAGGTACAGATTATATGTGCAATTTTTTTTAATGTTTACCGAGCATTAACTAAACGATGGCTCAATGCCAACATTTCCCTAGTAATTTATGTTAGAAATTATCCTTTCTATTTCTAGTATCCTCTGCTTATCAACGTTTATATATGTCGTAATATAAAAAGCACGAATAATCTTGAAATGGTTTTTGGTGTATGCAGTGATAATATCACATTCTGGAGTGATGCCCCAGTTTCAATACTTCCCATCATTAAGAAACTCATTGATGGTGGTCTACGAGTATGGGTTTTTAGGTAATTAACAATGTTTTCTTTTGGTTCTTTTGCCTGACAATGTTTTGGGTAATTATGATAAGCAATGCCTGGTTATTTGTTGGCATCCTAAACTGCCCTTAGAAGACAAGCCTAAGATAGTTCTCCATTTTATTCGTCTTTGTAACACAGTGGAGATACTGACGCAAGAATTCCAGTAACATCAACAAGGTATACTCTGAAAAAGTTTGGTTTAAAAATCACCCAAGATTGGACTCCTTGGTATACTTTCCATAAGCAGGTAATTGAGTCATCTTTTTCGTCTTTCTTCTAAAATTTTCGAGGTACATTTCTTGAATTGTTGATCTTGTTCTTGTTAATACAATTTGCATTCTTCTATAAATTTGCCATGTGAAAGGTTGGTGGATGGACAGTGCAGTACGATGGGTTGACGTTTGTCACAGTTAGAGGAGCTGGTCATCAGGTTCCCACATTCAAACCCAAGCAAGCCCTTCAGATCGTCAGACATTTCTTAGACAATAATAAACTGCCATCCGCAGCATTCTAGCATAATTATTCATATTGTTTTCTTACAATATTCTTATCTCTTACATATCAGATCAAGGAAAAGAAATGACATACATCAAGCTACAATAATACAACCACAGAATTGAGAGTCAATAATAGGTCAAAATTTCAGAATTCATTTTCTCTTCTTCTTTCTTCATCTTAATCATTCATTTTTAATGGGAAAAAAAAAATCCCTGACCTCATTCCCTAAGGTTATTTGGCTTCAACATTAGTAATTCATGCTAAGCGTTTATCTTAATCAACCATGAACAATACTTCGCTTGCGTAATCAAAAGTTGTCTTTAGTTTTCTGTGTATCTTTCTAGTTGTATCAGATAGCATATTATTTCAATTTTCCTCTATGAGAAACAATAGATTTCATAAAAGCATCAGATCAGAAAGGCAGGAACTGGGATTTACTTCCTCACTTTGAAGAAAATCTGATATGTAGCAATACAACGATGGCAGTTTGCATTTGATGATCAAGACAATCAAGAAAACGTGTATGTTGAGTACAACTATTACTGTTTTCATTTGATGATCAAGACAATCCTATCAAGTTACCGAGTAAAAAAATTCTACTGATACGTTACAGCTTTCAAATCCAATGAAGGGCAAACACAAAAACTACCATTGTTTTATACCATTTTAAACAAATTGGAAGCAAGTTTCTTATAAACATCGAGAATTTTTTGGATCACATATATTATTAATATATGAATAAAGCATGGTAAAACAACAAGAATTGAAACAAATGAAGAACAAAATCTTGACAGGAAAAAAGCATGTTATCAAGTTACTTAAACGATTGACAATAATGTTAAAAAAAAAATGCAGTTTTAATGCAGACATGCAAGAAAAGTACCCTGAGCTATTTACGAATAAAGGTATGAATTTCGAGATCGAAATTCTTTTAAGGAGGAAAGAGTGTAAGGACTTGCAAAATTCTTCATATTTTCTTTAAAATTTTCTTTTATTTTAAATAAGTTAATTTATAACTTCTTTACCACTAAATTACTCCCTCAATAGTTGCAATAAATAATAGAATCGAGAGTTTTACCTTTTGTTTTATAGTTAGGGTAAACTAGGGTTTTTGCGTATTTTGATAGTGTGATTAATTAGTAAGGAGTGTGTACTAAATTTAGTGGATAAGAGTGAGTATTAGATAGGAGAAAGTGTGTGATTAGAAGTGCTAATAATAAGTGAGTGAATCACAAGTTAAAACACAAGTACAAGAGAGTTAAGGAAAATAGGCTTGAACTGACGTGCACCGTTTGAGTACATCACTTGGCAAAATATGCTATAGAAGCTTCTAATCTTGGCATATAATGGATGATTTCTAGTTTTTGGTGGTGCAGTGAAAATTTCAGCTAGGGTTATTATTTTTCACCTTTGATTATTGATGTTTAACTAGCAAATATTGTTATCGAGCTTGGAAATGAAATTTATGAAGTGATTAGTGGCATGATTGTTACTTTTTAGAGCTGAAAGTTGAATTTTCAGCTTTGGCAAGTAAATTTCAGCATTGGTTGTGATTGAGTAGTTGCTAGAAATGAGTTATATTTGGATGTTATTTAGCCTAGTGGAAGGGCTATTTTGATATACTTGCTTGTGTGTTTGAATTGGGCTGATTGGAGGAAAAAGAAAATGAAACCATAAATGGCTGGAAAATGAATAAATACAAAGGGCATGCTGCCCAAATTTTCGCTCGAAAGATAAGAGAGTGAACTTGAAACTTGAGCGACGATTTGAGGTCGAAATGAACTTGAATTGTCTATGGTATTCAAGTTTCCTTTAGTAGAGGTGTATAAGGTGAAATTTTGCCAAAACTCGTATCCTTTAAAAGGTAAAAGTATAACTACGATTTTCTCAATCTTTCATACCAAGTGTGAATTCAAAAGTCTTAATCGCGTCTTTATCAAAATTAAAAGAGCGAGCATGAATTTTCTAGAGTTTGATAAGTAATATAAATACTGCTTAAACGAGTTTCATTTACTTGATTTTCTTTAAGCGAAACTCCTATGTTTCGAACCCTAGTTGATTTCAAACTCTCTTAAATGATATTTTATCGCAGATTTGGACTCCAACCAAGGAGTTGCACCTGAGCGTGATCTTGAAAAGCACTAAGTCTTTGGTGAGTGATTCCAAGTGCATAATTGAACTTGATACTTGATTGAAAATGCATTACTAATGTGATCGGACAATATTTGATTTGTTTGGTCAGGCAAGGGTGTACTTTATCGCACTTGCCCTAATATGATATATTATCGTTCATTGATTGCAATTGACTTGATATACATGTATATGACTTGAATACTGTCTGAAATTCCAGAAACCCTGTGGCGAGTTAATCGAGTCGAGTCGGCAAGAGCCTGGTAGATTAGATAACGAACCCTGGGTATCTAGTGCTGTTGAGTAGAGTGTTATCTCCTCCACTAATTGGTATTTTCGAATATTACCACCAGTGTTTATCTTGGAGTTCGGGCCCGGTAGGAGGTTTGGATGATGGACGGAGATTGGAGTTAAGCGGAGTACTACCGAACTGGTTACTTTGCTTGAAAGTTGACGGAGTGTCAACTACTATTTGATCAAGCTTTGGCGGAGCTAGTTTGCAAAAGTGACTGTATCCTTTTGCTTGAACTATTGAATATCTAATGATTGGCTATACGAAGGGTTGTTGCTCATTTTCTTGACTTTTTATGCTCGCTACTTTGATATTTATACTTTTAAATAATGGTCAACTTACTATTTGGGTCTGCATGATGTTTTGGAACCTCACGGAGGTTTAGCTCACTCTATTAGTTTTGTTTTCCTTACAGGGGGTACGAGCGAGGGTGTGAGGCTGGTACAAGCTAGCTTTGTCTAGTTTTTGAATTTTGGCGATTGTACTCGCGCTAGTGCTTGAATTAGGGTTGAATGTATCTGGAATTCAAATCTTTTGTCACATTTGGGATTGTAAATGAATGTAAATATACATTCCAAGCTTGGGAACTGTTGTTTCATTTACTCTTGAGGTTGTAACTTATTTTGATTGAGTTAAGTGAGCGAGTCCTGGCGAGAGTTGAGCAGACGGTCTGCTAAACCCTGGGATATGCCCTAGAGAGCGGTGGGATCGTCACAGGTGGTATCAGAGCCTAGGTTTGACTTGGTCTGGGTAGATTGAGCGATGTATACATGATGTAGCTTGTTTCTGATTGCCTAAGTGTGAAACCCTAGAGAATAGGTGCTTAGCCTAGTTTTATTTGTCTAAATTACTTATTCTTGCAATGTTACTTGTAATGTAGGCTATGGAGAGTAATGGTGAGAGTGGGAGTGTCGAGCCCTCTCGGCCAGTACCTACCTACCAGGAGCATCTCAAAGGGCCTGTATGTTGAGTACTTACCTACCAGGAGCATCCCGGAGGGCCCGTATGTCGGTGGTCTCCAGCACGTGAGATTCGACATTGTGACTACTGGAGGACCTACTCCTACGCCGATAGGGTAGTTCTCGCTATTACCGATGAGAGGAGACGATTGGGTAGTGCCAATCGTAGATGCCAGATAGAGATAGTGCGTCTACAGGCAGTTCTACGAGTACAGGGGGTTAGGATTTGAGAGCTTGAGGCTTCAGTTCTCGAGGAGCAGGAGCGAACCAATGCCTTCCGAGAGCAGGCTCAGGAGGCTAATGGTCGCCTTGCTCAAGTAGTCAAGACGTGAGAGATCGGACCGACAATATTTTAACTGAGTGTAGGTCCTTGGTAGAGGAAGTAGTGCAAAACTTGGCCGAGAAGGGTTAAGGGAACGTAGTCCCTAGTGATCCTGAGGAGGGACCTAAAAGAGGAGCTGGCTGCATTTGCGGAAGAGGCAGAGTTGGTCGAGTCGGTGACTAACTAGACTAGGGGTCTATGGTTTTGAGGGATTGTGTGAGATAGTTAGGGATATAGTTGGGATAACACGTCATCTTTTGTTTTTGAAATTGACGTGTTAAGGTTGATGTATATAGCGCTTGATTTTTGTTTTGTGTCCCTTGGCTGTTATAAGCTTTTGACTTTATTAGGTTGACATGTACAATACTTTCTAACCTGTTATGTGACTTATTTTGCTATATATATAAAGAAAATGTTTATTTTAAATGTGTTGTATTGCTTTTACTTTATGACTTGGAAATGTTTTCATTGAATTTTATAGCTATTTTATTTTGCTTATATCTGTATAGTTTATTGTCCAAAAGAAGTATGGAGGGTAGGAGAAGTCAGGACTGTGGAACTACCCGAGAACGCGGTTCTAGCTGTGGCCGGGGGTCTAGACTGGCACAAGAACCAGTATGGGAACTAAGATAGGAGAGAGGTGAAATGGTTGAACCACAACCTGGACCCCGAACTGAAGGGGGGGATCAGGTGGCAACAGCAATTCAGCAAATGACCAATATTCTTGCTCGACTGGTAGAGCAGCAGGGTCAAACCCCTATTAATCAATTTAGGGACCCTGAAATGGGGCAAGACAGGGCCCTAGAGCAATTTCAAAAGTTTTCTCCTCCTAAGTTTCTTGAAGGACCGAACCCTAAGGTAGCTGAGAGTTGGTTGGAGACGATGATCAATATTTTTGCTGCCTTAAACTATACGGAGGATAGACAGGTGAATTTTGCTGTATTTCAGTTTGAGGGACCAGTCAGAGTCTGGTGGAATGTAGTTAGGGCTAAGTAGGAGAGAGAGAGAACCGCATGGACCTGGTTGAATTTCGTGCGTGAGTTTAATGAGAAATATCTTCCATCGATAGTCCAGGAGAAGAGGGAAGATGATTTTATTAAGTTCCGTCAGGGAACCATAAGTGTATCTGAATATGAGACTCAATTCACTAAACTATCCAAGTTTTGCTCCCGAATTGATAGCTACGGAGCAAAGGAAGGTAAGGATATTTGTACAGGGACTAAATGTGGAAATACAGAAGGCCTTGGCGGTGGCACAAATTAATACTTTTACGAAGGTTCCAAAGAAAGCACAGAGAATAGAAATTGGCAGGGCACAAGTAAAGACTTTTCATGCAAAAAGGAGAGGTGCGCCTGGTAGAAGTCAGGGGCAGGTACATAGTGATCGGGGCATGCCACCTCCTAAAGTCGGTCGAGGAGCTGGCGGTGGAAGGTTTACGGGTACATCTAGGGGAGTTACTCCGAAAGGAGCTTCAGGTGGAAGGGGACAAGCGAGAGATACCTCGCAGGGAAGCCAGACATCCGCCCCCTAAGTATCTTGTGGGTACTATGGGAAATCCAACCATACTGAGGATAATTGTTGGCGAAAGGCTTGAAAGTGCCAACGGTGTGGAAGTACTGAACACCAGATCGCTAATTGTCCACTCATTAGTGATGCTGTGACGCCCCCACTTCTCCCTAAGGCAAACCAAATGGTATCGGCGGGACGCCTGCCCAGCTCTCGCCAGGATTCAGTATAATTCCAGTTCAAACTTAAAGGATAACGACTAATAACGACAGTCGAAATAAAGACAAGAAGTCATTTCCATACATGAATATTCAATCTTACATCAAACAAGTTTCAAAATACAACCATTTTAAACCCTAATCAAAAGTGCCTCAAGTCGACTTCTCCATAACTCTTTTCATTTCCGTCTGATACGAATCTCGTTGGAGAAGGAGATTCGCGACCCAAGATCGCTTGTTGGATTTGTGATCGACGAACAAGACGGTAGGAGCGGAAACCCTACGACCCCTCTAATCCCCGTGGCTACGAACTTGTTGATATTATCTCAACCCGTAATCAAACGAATTAGCGAACCTCAGGCAAGTGTAGAAGGCGCCACAATTCAAGTGCGATTCTTGAATTGATAAGCCGAACAAGAACACTAGAGTATAACTCTAAGTTGTTCAAGGGTTGCTCGAAAGCTATAGAGAAAATTCTCTCAAGTATTTTTATGATAAAAGTGTCTACCCTTCATTGACGTAATATGGTGCCTTATATAGGCTACAAGTGAAAACCTAATCTAGTAAGAAAAAGGACTAAGGGTGCAGTGGATATGGGCCCTAATAAGGGGCGACAACGGAAACGGAAGCTACGGACTCAACCCTCGATGGGTTGGGCCTCACGTGGGCTTTCCTTCCTAGGCAGCCCACTCTAGCAAATAATAATGAACAAAATAGCAATCCTACCCTTGGCGATTCTACGTGCAACATGCACTTAGCCAATTATTCAATCTAATCAACTAATGTGGAAATAACTAACTGTGATGCTAAAACGGAAGCTAGGGTTTGGCAAAAACCTTAATCCTCAGGTGTAGCTTCAATGCTCATTACCGGACCGCGGCCACCTTCACTTGAGTGTATGAATCCTTCAAAAGACTTGTGTATGGCCTGAATAAGTACATTGAGTTGCTCACGAAGTTTCTTTGCGCGAGCCCTAGTAATGGGTCCGCTTGAAGCTTGTACGCGATCCTCAGCCCCTCGGTCACTCGAGCCATTGTTGGCGTGCCCACGTACCATGATGCTATCATTCCCTTCCTTTTGAGAAGGATTTGACCTCAAATCAAACGTATCATCTGCATCAAAAGGAGCTAAGTCAGAAACATTAAATGTAGCACTAACTCCATACTCACCAGGAAGATCAAGTGTGTAGGCGTTGTCATTGATGCGCCCCAACACTTGAAAGGGTCCATCACCCCGTGGTTGTAATTTGTTTCTCCGTTGAACAGGAAAACGTTCCTTGCGCATGTGCAACCACACCCAATCGCCAGGTTCAAAAATTAACTTTTGGCGACCCTTGTTAGCTTGCTTGACATATTGAGCTGTTCTCCTCTCAATGTTGGCCCTGACTTTCTCATGCAGTTGCTTAACAAACTCTGCACGTTTCTTGCCATCCAAATGTGCGCGCTTATTACTAGGTAATGGCACTAGATCAAGTGGTGTTAGCGGATTAAAACCATAAACACATTTAAATGGAGAGAAACCAGTAGTAGAATGGACAGCCCTATTATAAGCAAACTCTACATGAGGTAAACACTCTTCCCATGATTTCAAGTTCTTTTTGATGATGGTACGCAACAAGGTACCTAATGTACGATTCTCCACCTCAGTTTGACCATCAATTTGGGGGTAGCTAGCAGTAGAGAACAACAATTTGGTGCCTAACTTAGACCAGAGTGTCTTCCAAAAATAGCTCAGAAATTTGACATCTCTATCAGATACAATGGTCCTAGGAATGCCATGCAATCTCACAATCTCTTTAAAGAATAAGTTAGCAATATGAGATGCATCATCTGTTTTATGACAAGCAATGAACTGTGCCATTTTAGAGAATCTATCAACTACCACAAAAATGGAGTCATGACCATACTTGGATCTAGGCAAACCAAGTATAAAATCCATAGAAATATCGACCCATGGTGCACTAGAAATAGGTAACGGGGTGTAAAGGCCATACGGGTGTACCTTGGATTTAGCTTTCTTACAAGCTAAGCATCATTCCACCACCCGTGCAATATCTCTCCTCATGTGTGGCTAATAGAAGTGTTCCTGCAGTATGGCAAGAGTCTTATCAACCCCAAATTGTCCCATAAGTCCACCTGAGTGGGATTCCCTTACCAAAAGTTCTCGGAGTGATCCATGTGGGATGCAAAGTCGATTGGCACAAAACAAGTAACCATTGGAAATGAAGAACTTACCTTGCCCAGTGTGTTTGTAGAAGTGTAAAACTCACTGAAGTCACTATCTTGGGTATAGAGCTCTTTAATCAGCTCAAACCCTAACAACTTAGCATCTAAGGAGGTGAGTAGAGAGTATCTTCGGGAGAGTGCATCCGCAACCACATTAGACTTACCAGCCTTGTATTTAATCACGTACGGAAAGGACTCCACGAATGCAATCCACCTTGCATGCTTCTTGCTCAAGGTGTGCTGGGCCTTAAGGTATTTAAGGGACTCATGATCGGTATGTATCACGAATTCCTTAGATTTTAAGTAGTGCTGCCACATTTGTAGTGCTCGAATGAGGGCGTACAACTCTTTATCATAAGTTGAGTAGTTCAGTGCAGGCCCATTGAGTTTCTCACTAAAGTAGGCAATAGGTCTTCCTCCTTGGTTCAACACAGCTCCAACCCCAATACCTGAAGCATTACAATCAATTTCAAATGTCTTAGAAAAGTCAGGTAAAGCAAGTACAGGTGCATGTGTGAGTTTGTGCTTTAAAGCGTGACAAGCCTGTTCTTGAGAATCTCCCCAATGGAAGTTCTCATTTTTCTTGATCAACTCGGTCAAGGGTGCAGCAATGGTGCTAAAGTCCCTCACGAATCTCACCCGCAAGGCCATGGAAGCTTCGAACATCGCCCACAGACCTTGGTGTTGGCCACTCTTGAATAGCTTTCACCTTTTGATCATCCACCTTCATTCCCCGCGCACTGATAACAAACCCTAGGAACACAAACTCGTTAGTGCTAAAATTGCACTTCTTGAGATTGGCATAGAGCTTCTTTCTTCGAAGTACATCCATAACAGCCCTAATATGCTCTAGGTGTTCATCATAAGACTTGCTATAAATTAGGATATCGTCAAAGTAAACTACCACAAATTTTTCTAAGAATGGACGTAAAACATGATTCATTAACCTCATGAAGGTACTAGGTGCATTAGTTAGCCCAAAAGGCATCACTAACCACTCATACAATCCATACTTAGTTTTGAAGGCAATTTTCCATTCATCCCCCTCCTTAATCCTAATTTGATGGTACCCACTTTTGAGATCAATTTTGGTAAAGAACACAGCCTCATGTAACTCATCAAGCATATCATCTAAGCGAGGTATAGGGTGGCGATACTTTACCGTAATGGCGTTTATGGCTCTACAATCGGTGCACATTCTCCACGTACCATCTTTCTTGGGCACCAGAATGACTGGAACAGCACACGGACTTAAACTCTCACGTGCCCATCCTTTGCCAAGCAACTCATCCACTTGCCTTTGCAACTCCTTAGTCTCCTCTGGGTTGCTCTTGTAAGCTGGACGATTTGGCAATGATGCTCCAGGGATGAAATCAATTTGATGGTCAATGCCCCTAAGTGGTGGCAATCCACTTGGCACGTCCTCGAGGAAGACGTCAGCATACTCCTGTAAAAGAGATTTAACCTCGAGAGGTATGTCAGTATCAAGTTCGTGCACATTCAGAGCTACTTCCTTACTAACAAGCATAAGAAGCGGCTGCTCATCTCTCATTAACTTCCTCACTTTCTTGGCTTTTATCGGGAGCATTTTCTTTCCCTCGATTTTTACCTCACTTGCCGAGCTATCTATAGCCTTTTTCCTCTCTTTTTTTGTCTCGGCTCTCTCATTTTCTTTCCTTTTTGCACTATACTTCTCAAACTCTTGTTGCAATTTCAATTGGTCCTCATGCACTTGTTTGGGGGAATGGGGAGCTAAGGTGACTTTCTTGCTATTGTACAAGAAGCTATACTTGTTAGTCACACCATCAAAAGTTACCTGCCTATCAAACTGCCACGGCCTACCTAGTATAATGTGACTAGCTTGCATAGGAACTACATCACATAATACTTCATCAGAATATTAATGAATTTGGAAGGATAAAAGAACCTGTTTGGTTACTCGAACCTCCCCAGAATTGTTGAGCCATTGGAGTTTGTAAGGTCGCGGGTGATCCCTCGTAGGCAGTTTCAAGTTGTCCACCATGAGTGAACTAGCTACATTTGTGCAGCTCCCACTATCGATAATTACACTACAAAGTGCTTGGTTGATGAAGCACCTAGTGTAGAAGATGTTCTCCCGTTGAAGCTCGTCCTCCTTAACACGTGCAGTTAATGCCCTCTTTGCAACCAAGGCGGTCCCAAAGTGACCCTCGGGTGCACTAAATTCCTCTTCATTTGGTGACTTACCATCACTACCTCCTTCAAGGGGTGGCATGCCTTCGTACTCAGCTTCGTCCTCACTCACGATCTCACCATTTTGCATCATAATTATAGTCCTTTGATTGGGACATTGGCTAGCAATATGGTCTCTACCTTGGCATTTGAAGTATCGAGTATCACGAGCTCTAGTTTGGGCCCTAGGCTCCTCAAACTTTGGAATCGAAGAGGATGGTTTTCCCACATTCGGATTACCCACCTTACCTCCCTCGAATCTCGGCTTTGGTGTAGGAGCATTTGGCGAAGGCCGAGAGTCATTCCGTGGTTGGAATGGCCGGTTGGTAGAGTAGGCGGTATTGCCGAAAGTCGTTCGAGTATTACCCCTCCTCTTGAACCTTTGCTCGACCTTAATGGCCTTGTCAACAAACTCATGCAACTCTATATAATGTTGAAGTTCTACTCATTCAGCAATTTCGGGTCTCAACCCATTCAGGAATCTCGCCATGGTGGCTTCGGGATCCTCTTGGACATCCGCTCTAAGCATCAGGACCTCCATCTCCTTATGGTACTCATCCACACTCCAGTTGCCCTGGACTAGGGTTTGTAATCGATTGTACAAATCCCTAGTATAATGTCCAGGTACAAAGCGGGTGCGCATCATGGCTCGAAGCTCGGGCCATGGAATGAGCTCAGGTAGCCCACTTCTCCTTCTAGACTTCTTGATTTGGTCCCACCAAACCACCGCGTACTCAGTGAATTCCATGGTTGCCAACTGCACCTTTTGCTCCTCAGTGTAGTTTTGGCAAGAAAAGACCATTTCGATCTTGAATAACCATTCGAGAAAGGTCTCGGGGTCGGACCGTCCTTTGAATTCAGGGATGTTCATTTTGATTCCCTTGAACACATTGGTATGTCCAGCCTGGTTCTTTTGCCTTGGTCGAATTCAAGGTTCCTCATCATCATCATCATTATTGGAACCATTGGACTCCTCCATGTCCCTTCGCCTTCGCGTGGACTTAGAGGTTTTTGGTGTCCCAGACGCTCGGAGTTGCAGCAACTCATCTTGAATGGGTTCTAACATGCATTGAAAATGCCTCTCCATCTGCTCCATCATCTGTTCAAAGTTCATGGGACGGGATACTCCTTCGTTTCCACTAGACATGGAGTCTCGAGTGTACCTGCAAGGGTTAATAGCAAAGAAAAAGGAAATAGGGGAAAAAAGTAACGTTTTCTTTTGCTTCTTTTTTTTTTCTTCACTCCCTAAGTGTATACTTTCACACTCGTATATGGTCACTCAGATCACTCTAATAAGCTCACCAAAATTTCCTCACAGCCTCTCGCAAAACCTTGAAGAAATTAGAATTCCTCAAGTGCTCACAGTCAGCGTAAAAATCAAGTTCACGCTAGAATTTGAGGTTCGTAAGAGTGGAAATTTCTTGGAAAACAAAATTAGGACACTAAGAATGGAGTAGTAGAATATATTCAAGAGTAAAAATTAGAAAAAGACTGGACACAAAAGCTACAAAAAATTACGAACGATGCTCAACGGTCCTAACCGACAAGGAAGTTGGTTCTTTCGCTTGTGTTGGATTCCTCGGTCAGCTTACCAACCAAGGTTACCAAATGTGTGTTAGTCGAACGGAGAAAATGAACGACTCAATGAACGACTCAAAGCTGAATTTTACGAAACCTAGATGAGACACTATGGACGTTGGCGTGCTGGAATCTGGTCTTGCTACTGCCTTGGGTTCGGATTGGGGGTTTTATGGGGTATTGGTGCTGTTTGGAATGCTCAGGGAGTAGGGAGGTGGTATTCCTTGATGGTAATTGATAACGGTTCACAAGTGTGGTAACCGAAGTGGGGAACAAGAGCTAGTGGGCGGTTGATCTTGTTTAGGGAATTGGTTTGTAGGTCGGTTGGCTCACAATTTGGGAACTGAATTGCGGTGTGAGGTGAGCTGGTGATGTCGGTTGAAGGCTTTGAGAATGGTTGGGAGTCTGGCCAATGTTTCTTGGTAGCCGCTATTCCAAGGAGAATTGGAATTGGTAATAGTGGCAAGGTTGGGAATTGGTTTCCAATTAGGAAACTACTAGAGCCGATACTATCTTCCTTTTTTTTTGTTTCTTTCTTTCTTTTTGTGGCTTACTAAGTTGCGTTCCAAGAACTCAGGTTCAGTTCCAGGTATTTGAAGCTTCGGATCAAGTTCCAGATTTGCAAACAAGACCGAAAGTCCCTTCAAGTTTCAAGAATCCCGTGGCTTTGTAATTCAAGAATTGCCAAATCAGAGTTGGTGGAACCAAGAGCTTCAAGAGTTTAGATCAAGATGCTCAAGAACTTCCCAACTTATGCTTTGGTATCCAAGATTAGCAAGGCACACACAAAAGCTCAAGGTTCAAAGCAAATAAGTTCGGCAGTCCCCACAAGATATATCCCAGCAACGACACAATAAGGTATGTTACTCTCTTTCCTTTTTTTTTCTTTTTCCTTCTGTTTTCTGGGCAAGACACAATAACCAGCAAAGACAAAGAGCCTGGACAACAATAAATAATTGCTAGGCACAAAACGTGGTGACACAAATCTGGAACTAACGCAAGACACGATGCACACAACCTGGAAATTGCGGACAGCAACGGAACAAGCAAGGGAAAACAAAAAAAAATAGCTACTGACCTCTCCTTTTTTTTTGGGTTGTTTGTACACGATTCAAACAACACAAGGCCCCACACGCATTAAACCAGAAGCTGGACAGAAACTAGAGCCAACTAGTGACCGAAAGAAAACAACGTGGACAGGGATGGAAAAAAACTTGCGGACAGCCAAGGTAAAGAAAAGCTAGCGACTGGAATTTTTTTTTTTTTGTGGACAACGATGGATTCGACACACAACTAAACCAGACACAACACAATTGACTCCAGAAATTCCATAAGTTATAACGACACCAGAGACAGACTCCAAAACATGCTGACCAGAATTGTAACAACACGGCAGCTTGCAGACAGGATTTTAACGAACTAGACGGAAACTCAAAACGCGAATTAAGACACAAACAAAGGGATAAAACGATGTTACTAACAAGCTAGCTCTGATGCCAGCTGATACGAATCTCGTTGGAGAAGGAGATTCATGACCCAAGATCGCTTGTTGGATTTGTGATCGACGAACAAGACGGTAGCAGCGGAAACCCTACGACCCCTCTAATCCCCGTGACTACGAACTTGTTGTTATTATTTCAACCCGTAATCAAACGAATTAGCGAACCTCAGGCAAGTGTAGAAGGCGCCACAATTCAAGTGCGATTCTTGAATTGATAAGCCGAACAAGAACACTAGAGTATAACTCTAAGTTGTTCAAGGGTTGCTCGAAAGCTATAGAGAAAATTCTCTCAAGTATTTTTATGATAAAAGTGTCTACCCTTCATTGACGTAATATGGTGCCTTATATAGGCTACAAGTGAAACCTAATCTAGTAAGAAAAAGGACTAAGGGTGCAGTGGATATGGGCCCTAATAAGGGGCGACAACGGAAACGGAAGCTACGGACTCAACCCTCGATGGGTTGGGCCTCACGTAGGCTTTCCTTCCTAGGCAGCCCACTCTAGCAAATAATAATGAACAAAATAGCAATCCTACCCTTGGCGATTCTATGTGCAACATGCACTTAGCCAATTATTCAATCTAATCAACTAATGTGGAAATAACTAACTATGATGCTAAAACGGGAGCTAGGGTTTGGAAAAAACCCTAATCCTCAGGTGTAGCTTCAATGCTCATTACCGGACCGCGGCCACCTTCACTTGAGTGTATGAATCCTTCAAAGGACTTGTATATGGCCTGAATAAGTACATTGAGTTGCTCACGAAGTTTCTTTGCGCGAGCCCTAGTAATGGGTCCGCTTGAATCTTTTATGTGATCCTCAACCCCTCGTTCACTCGAGCCATTGTTGGCGTGCCCACGTACCATGTGAGAACCCGTATTTTCCCTTAATGTTTTTCCTAGGGTTTTTCCCCTTTAATTGCATGTTTTCTGCATTTTCTGGCTTAGAGAATTTTCTTGGTGGATTTTATGGATAAATATAGTTTTTAGATGAGTTTTCTAGCATTGGGTAGTTTTTGAAAAATTACGGATAGATTATGGACGTGGGCCCCACTAGCGCGAAAAGTTCGGAAAAGTTCGGCCAATAAGGTGAAGTTTCGGATACTGTGTAAAATTTATCGGGTGTTAAGAGATAAGTAGAGTGTGTGAAATGATTGATGTGAGAGAGAAAAGAAAGGATAGGAATGCATTAATGAAGTGCCACGTGTCACTTGGTGATTGGTTTTGACTTAAGAATACTATTCACTTTTTTTGACTTTTGACCAAAATTGGTTAAATATCTAAAAATTTCACAAAAAATCACCATTTTCTTTCACCTTGTGGCCGGCCCTCTCTCTTGCCAAGAAGGAAGAAAACTTCTTCAATCTTCAAGCTTTCCACTAGCTCAAATCATCCAAATCAATCACACCAACTAGTTTCCACTCCATACAATCTTTCCATTTAGTGTTAGTGGTGAGTTTGGTGAAGTTTTTGGAAGAGCTAAGGTTGTCTACAACTCCTCTTCTCTTGTTTACTAGGTAAGTGATGATTGAACATCCTCTTATATCTAATGATGCTTATTTTGTGCCTAATGGTGGCTTGAGTGATGGAATGTGTGATTTATTTCTTGATTTGAGTTGATTTGGTGAAGTTTTTATATTTTTGAGGAATTTTCTGGTTTAATATGAATGTGATGTTGTGGCTGTTTTTGATGATTGGCAATAGTCTATAAAGACTCTAGTAGGTGTGGATTAGTGATAAATGCAACCAATTTTGGGTTTGGATTGAAATGAGAAAAGTTAGGGTTGATAACCCCTAAATCTGTCCGGTTTTGCATCATAGGGTTAGAGGCCGAATTGGACTTTGCTCAAAACATGAAAGTTGTAGGTATTGATGAGTTTGAAGTGCCTACAAAATTTCAGGGTATTTGGAGTAGTGTAGAGTGAGTTATGTCATTTTTACTGTTGCTGTTCTGGGTGATCAGAATGTGCGAACTGCACTTGTAATTGGCCATTTTGACTGGAATTTCTTTGGATTTTGGTGATGGTGTATTCTGATGAAATGTATCTTGATGTCTTAGCTATCATATGCCTTTGGAATCAATGCATTTGGACCTGTATAGACTGACTTGGACTGATTACAGTTTTGTGTGATTTGGGAACCTGCAATTACGGTTCTGGCTTGGTTTTCTGCATTTTTGACTTAGTTGTGCTAGGATTTGGACTGAGTGGCCTTCTACATTGTTGTAGCCCTGTCTTTTAGCTTCGAGATGGTGGGTCTTACGCCCTCATCCGATAAGCGTAGCGCATTTTGTACTATTACCGCAAAAAGAGGACGAAAACTGTTTTTGTTGTTGGATCAAATGAGTTCCCTTTGCTGAAATTTCTGGTTTGCTATTATGCTTGTTTATGCTTATGAAACCCTATTGGGTTATAATTGGCTTGGCTTTATGACTCGTTATCGAGTCTTATGGTATTTGTTTGCATGTTCTAGGAAGTGACGGTGGTGCACGACGTTCGTTTAACGACGGTGCTTGAAACATCACCTACTTGAGTGGTGAGTATACTACTCACTTGAATGTTACAATGTGGCTTTGCTATATGTGATTTTGACACCTTGAAGGCTTATTTGGCTATTGGAATTGATTGAGGTGAGGGTGTACTTGACCGCCCTCACCCCATGTGATACCGTTAATGACTGATTACCGTTTTACTGAAATACTGCACTTGCTATATGAGATATTGAATTCCATTCATGGAAAACTGATTTGGTGTCGTTTGGACGAATATCCAACGGCCTTACTGTATTACTGAGCTCAACCCCGTAGGTAGTCAATTGAATCGAGCCGGCGAGGGCTTGGTCGTGAAAATTGACATGCCACGGGGACTGTACTGGGGAATCTTGTAGTAATGAGACTCTTGGTTCCGGTATACTCGAGTATTACCAAAAGTTACTGATTGGAGTGCGGGCCCGGTTGGGGTATGTTTGGTGGAAGGAATGGGAGTGAAGTGGGTTCTACGGTTGGTACTCATAAACGTTGACGGAGAGTCAATGAGGTTGGATCAAGAATATAAGCGTGGAAATGGGCTCTTGAGAGCCGTCCGTATCCTTTTACTGATTTGTTTTATTCCTGAATTGTGTACTTGAATTGAAAGGTTATGCTTAAGTGATCTTTGTTGCTTATGTGGTAGTAACTCACTGGGCTTAAGCTCATTCCGTTCCATTTGTTTTCCTTACTGGAAAATGATCATTTTGGAAGATCATACTTGTTGGTTGCCAAATTGAGCCATGTATATGTCTATTTTGAATAGCTCTTTGCATGAAACCCTAATGTGTATTGGGTTCATCTTTTGATTGGCAAACCGAACATTTGTATCCATGATGAATAGCTTTTGGCATGCCAAATTGGTTGTAAATATTGAATTGCAATGTATTAATGGTTGGTTGACATTTGGTTGGATTTCTGATTAACTTGTATTTCAAACGGCAAAAGAAAAATTTGGCTACTCTCGGCCTAGTATCTGGATTCTGACGTGGCCGGTACTGTTCATCATCGGCTTCGATTTTCTTTTCTTTTTTTTATTTTGTGATTTTGACTTGTTTACGCGCGTGGGTATGTTCCGGAACGTATTAGATCGACGTGAACTGATCCGTAGTCCTGGCGAGAGCTGGGCAGGCAGTCCGCTAACCCCTTTGGTTCGCCTTAGGGGAAGGTGGGGCTGTTACAGTTGGTATCAGAGCCACGTCGCGTGGTCTCTGCGCGGAGTGAGACTGGGCCAAAGGATGTTATGGTCCTGATTATGGTGAAAGTGTTTAAAGGTATCAGTGCTCTTTTGAGCGTAAGCTATGAACTGTGCATGTCATTAGTGTAAGGATCATTAACATGGGACATGAGGAAGTTAAGTATGTATGTCGGGTAGGAATCTTTAATAAGGATGATTTACGCTTGGAACCGGCCAGCTCGAGTTGTGAATTATCTTGGATGGGATTCTTGGGCCCGGATACGAACGAAATAAGAGCGCCTAGGTTAGAGGACTTGGGCAATTGTGGGACATACGTGATAGGCCTTAGGGATACATTATTCTCTTTAAGATGAATGATATATTTTAAGTTGAAATGTCAGTTAACTAACGAATTAATGTTTGTAGGTATGGATCCGGGCAGTTCTAGCGGCATGGGACCGGGACCGAGACCTCCGAGTGCGAGGGGCCCAGAGGACCGGGTGCTGCGTAAGCGGGCGATCCGCTATCGGAGGAGGCTTGGGGAGCCTTATAGTTTGTATTCCCCTTTTGGACAGGTGTCGCGCCGACCCTGTGAGTGCTGGTATACGTATGGCTATCCTGACGAGGTTGTTTTAGCGATGGATGACGAGCGTTATCACCTAGGCAGGACAGTTGAGACTTTGAGGGCGCAGCTGGAGGAGGCTAGAGAGTTTAGCCGTTGGCAGGCGTTGCGCGTTAGGGACCTGGAGCGGGATCTTCGACACACACACCAGCACCTCTTCGCTATGAGGATGCAGCTTAGGGAGAGGGCCCGGAGTATTATGTTTGACTGTGGGGTTTTACTAGACATGGCCGCGGAGGCACCACCACGAGCTACTGGTCCAGAGCAGTTAGGCGAGATAGATACTTTAGGTTCCGTTGGGAACCGGGGCCCTAGGGGAGGTGATTAGGGTTGCTTTTGTATTATGAGTAGCTGGTAGATTACTTTTGCTAGGACTGGCATGGCTAATTTCTTTGGTTATTTGGTGGACTGACTAGCTTTTTGGAGCCGGAGTGCTCGTGTACATAATGGGTTTTGTACCGACTGGAGGTCGGGTACTTTGTATATCTTTTGGTGTGGTTTTGTAAATAAATGTATATATTCGAGTCGTATCTTTTTGTACCTACGCTTTTGCGTGCTTTTCGTGTATTTGTTTTGTGTTTTTATTTTGTTTCTAGTTGGAGTATTACGCACACGATAGGTGTGGATCTCTAGACTTTTGCACCACCTGATTGGTAAGTGTTGGAATTTGCTCTACTTGAACTACTTGGGACTGACCTCGAACTACCTGAGATTGATCTTGAGCTGCCTGAGACCGACTAGACTGAACTTCCTTGAGACGTGACCCTGTTAGGCGAGTGTGTTCATACGTACTCTTAATGGACCTAATTTCACCGAATATATGGTATGTGACCTGTAGGTGGACTTGAATTTTATGACTATTTACGAATGTGAATTGCTAGACAGAGGTTAGGCCAGTGTGTTCTTACCTGTACTCATGATCCTTGAACTTGAACTTGTACTCTTATTTGTGTTCATGCTCCCTGAACTTGTAATATTTGACCGTACTCTTGAACTTCTTCGTACTCATGTGGTTGTAGACCGGCTACTACGTTTCTGTAGCGGTTGAACTGAACCTCTCTGGTAGGGCATTGCCTGTTGTGTTGTCCAGCACCGCCATTCTTCTGGCGAGGCATGCCTGTTGTGTTGTCCAGCACCACCAGGGATGAAATACTTGAACGGAGGCTCTCTGGCGAAGTTTAGCCGTTGTGCGAACTTGTTGTGTTGTCCAGCACCGCCAGGGCCAATTTACTGAACTGAAATTCTTTGGTGAAGCATAGCCGTTGTGCTAGCTTGTTATACCCTGAATGTCTTCCAAATATCTGGGACATTACGTCCGATTTCAAGCCTTTTGCCTGTTTTATCTGGTTATGCGATTAACTCCCTACTGGACCACTGGACCATGACTATTTGATAAGTTGGATTGGCGTGATACTGAGTACTTGAATTTGATAAGTGATTTACAAGATCATGAATTGTGATAAGTAAGATTGGGAAAAACAAATTGGACCTGGTGAATACGAGTTGGAGTAGATGGAATTCTACTGCTTGATTGGTTTTTGAGCGATATCTTGACCGGCTTTATATAGGAGTTAGAATGTCGAGGACGACATTCTTTTAAGGGGGAGAGAGTGTGAGAACCCGTATTTTCCCTTAATGTTTTTCCTAGGGTTTTTCCCCTTTAATTGCATGTTTTCTGCATTTTCTGGCTTAGAGAATTTTCTTGGTGGATTTTATGGATAAATATAGTTTTTAGATGAGTTTTCTAGCATTGGGTAGTTTTTGAAAAATTACGGATAGATTATGGACGTGGGCCCCACTAGCGCGAAAAGTTCGGAAAAATTCGGCCAATAAGGTGAAGTTTCGGATACTGTGTAAAATTTATCGGGTGTTAAGAGATAAGTAGAGTGTGTGAAATGATTGATGTGAGAGAGAAAAGAAAGGATAGGAATGCATTAATGAAGTGCCACGTGTCACTTGGTGATTGGTTTTGACTTAAGAACACTATTCACTTTTTTTGACTTTTGACCAAAATTGGTTAAATATCTAAAAATTTCACAAAAAATCACCATTTTCTTTCACCTTGTGGCCGGCCCTCTCTCTTGCCAAGAAGGAAGAAAACTTCTTCAGTCTTCAAGCTTTCCACTAGCTCAAATCATCCAAATCAATCACACCAACTAGTTTCCACTCCATACAATCTTTCTATTTAGTGTTAGTGGTGAGTTTGGTGAAGTTTTTGGAAGAGCTAAGGTGGTCTACAACTCCTCTTCTCTTGTTTACTAGGTAAGTGATGATTGAACATCCTCTTATATCTAATGATGCTTATTTTGTGCCTAATGGTGGCTTGAGTGATGGAATGTGTGATTTATTTCTTGATTTGAGTTGATTTGGTGAAGTTTTTATATTTTTGAGGAATTTTCTGGTTTAATATGAATGTGATGTTGTGGCTGTTTTTGATGATTGGCAATAGTCTATAAAGACTCTAGTAGGTGTGAATTAGTGATAAATGCAACCAATTTTGGGTTTGGATTGAAATGAGAAAAGTTAGGGTTGATAACCCCTAAATCTGTCCGGTTTTGGATCATAGGGTTAGAGGCCGAATTGGACTTTTCTCAAAACATTAAAGTTGTAGGTATTGATGAGTTTGAAGTGCCTGCAAAATTTCAGGGCATTTGGAGTAGTGTAGAGTGAGTTATGTCGTTTTTACTGTTGCTGTTCTGGGTGATCAGAATGTGCGAACTGCACTTGTAATTGGCCATTTTGACTGGAATTGCTTTGGATTTTGGTGATGGTGTCTTCTGATGAAATGTAGCTTGATGTCTTAGCTATCATATTCCTTTGGAATCAATGCATTTGGACCTGTATAGACTGACTTGGACTGATTACAGTTTTGTGTGATTTGGGAACCTGCAATTACGGTTCTGGCTTGGTTTTCTGCATTTTTGACCTAGTTGTGCTAGGATTTGGACTGAGTGGCCTTCTACATTGTTGTAGCCCTGTCTTTTAGCTTCGAGATGGTGGGTCTTACGCCCTCATCCGATAAGCGTAGCGCATTTTGTACTATTACCGCAAAAAGAGGACGAAAACTGTTTTTGTTGTTGGATCAAATGAGTTCCCTTTGCTGAAATTTCTGGTTTGCTATTATGCTTGTTTATGCATATGAAACCCTATTGGGTTATAATTGGCTTGGCTTTATGACTCGTTATCGAGTCTTATGGTATTTGTTTGCATGTTCTAGGAAGTGACGGTGGTGCACGACGTTCGTTTAACGACGGTGCTTGAAACATCACCTACTTGAGTGGTGAGTATACTACTCACTTGAATGTTACAATGTGGCTTTGCTATATGTGATTTTGACACCTTGAAGGCTTATTTGGCTATTGGAATTGATTGAGGTGAGGGTGTACTTGACCGCCCTCACCCCATGTGATACCGTTAATGACTGATTACCGTTTTACTGAAATACTGCACTTGCTATATGAGATATTGAATTCCATTCATGGAAAACTGATTTGGTGTCGTTTGGACGAATATCCAACGGCCTTACTGTATTACTGAGCTCAACCCCGTAGGTAGTCAATTGAATCGAGCCGGCGAGGGCTTGGTCGTGAAAATTGACATGCCACGGGGACTGTACTGGGGAATCTTGTAGTAATGAGACTCTTGGTTCCGGTATACTCGAGTATTACCAAAAGTTACTGATTGGAGTGCGGGCCCGGTTGGGGTATGTTTGGTGGAAGGAATGGGAGTGAAGTGGGTTCTACGGTTGGTACTCATAAACGTTGACGGAGAGTCAATGAGGTTGGATCAAGAATATAAGCGTGGAAATGGGCTCTTGAGAGCCGTCCGTATCCTTTTACTGATTTGTTTTATTCCTGAATTGTGTACTTGAATTGAAAGGTTATGCTTAAGTGATCTTTGTTGCTTATGTGGTAGTAACTCACTGGGCTTAAGCTCATTCCGTTCCATTTGTTTTCCTTACTGGAAAATGATCATTTTGGAAGATCATACTTGTTGGTTGCCAAATTGAGCCATGTATATGTCTATTTTGAATAGCTCTTTGCATGAAACCCTAATGTGTATTGGGTTCATCTTTTGATTGGCAAACCGAACATGTGTATCCATGATGAATAGCTTTTGGCATGCCAAATTGGTTGTAAATGTTGAATTGCAATGTATTAATGGTTGGTTGACATTTGGTTGGATTTCTGATTAACTTGTATTTCAAACGGCAAAAGAAAAATTTGGCTACTCTCGGCCTAGTATCTGGATTCTGACGTGGCCGGTACTGTTCATCATCGGCTTCGATTTTCATTTTTTTTTATTTTGTGATTTTGACTTGTTTACGCGCGTGGGTATGTTCCGGAACGTATTAGATCGACGTGAACTGATCCGTAGTCCTGGCGAGAGCTGGGCAGGCAGTCCGCTAACCCCTTTGGTTCGCCTTAGGGGAAGGTGGGGCTGTTACAGTTGGTATCAGAGCCACGTCGCGTGGTCTCTGCGCGGAGTGAGACTGGGCCAAGGGATGTTATGGTCCTGATTTGGTGAAAGTGTTTAAAGGTATAGTGCTCTTTTGAGCGTAAGCTATGAACTGTGCATGTCATTAGTGTAAGGATCATTAACATGGGACATGAGGAAGTTAAGTATGTATGTCGGGTAGGAATCTTTAATAAGGATGATTTACGCTTGGAACCGGCCAGCTCGAGTTGTGAATTATCTTGGATGGGATTCTTGGGCCCGGATACGAACGAAATAAGAGCGCCTAGGTTAGAGGACTTGGGCAATTGTGGGACATACGTGATAGGCCTTAGGGATACATTATTCTCTTTAAGATGAATGATATATTTTAAGTTGAAATGTCAGTTAACTAACGAATTAATGTTTGTAGGTATGGATCCGGACAGTTCTAGCGGCATGGGACCGGGACCGAGACCTCCGAGTGCGAGGGGCCCAGAGGACCGGGTGCTGCGTAAGCGGGCGATCCGCTATCGGAGGAGGCTTGGGGAGCCTTATAGTTTGTATTCCCCTTTTGGACAGGTGTCGCGCCGACCCTATGAGTGCTGGTATACCTATGGCTATCCTGACGAGGTTGTTTTAGCGATGGATGACGAGCGTTATCACCTAGGCAGGACAGTTGAGACTTTGAGGGCGCAGCTGGAGGAGGCTAGAGAGTTTAGCCGTTGGCAGGCGTTGCGCGTTAGGGACCTGGAGCGGGATCTCCGACACACACACCAGCACCTCTTCGCTATGAGGATGCAGCTTAGGGAGAGGGCCCGGAGTATTACGTTTGACTGTGGGGTTTTACTAGACATGGCCGCGGAGGCACCACCACGAGCTACTGGTCCAGAGCAGATAGGCGAGATAGATACTTTAGGTTCCGTTGGGAACCGGGGCCCTAGGGGAGGTGATTAGGGTTGCTTTTGTATTATGA